>NC_052392.1:31193574-31476074 GCF_009389715.1 Phoenix dactylifera | reverse complement strand
GATTGCGTTTCTCTACATGTTCCTATAGTGTGTTGAAGGATTTGAAAACTGATGATTTAGAGAATGATTTTTATTTTTTTTATTTAAGTGGAGATTCACATAATAATAATACAAGTGAGGTTAAGTAAAACATTATCATATGTATCTTAAACTTACGACCCCTTTCAAACTTTCACCCTAATCAATTTTCCTTGAAAATGCTATTCTTGATCCATACAAGGAAAACCATAGTCATGTTGGCCTTCTGAAATGTTACACAAATAAATGCTGATTTTCACCATCCTTGCCCTTGTTATTGCTGTTGTCTCCCACTCATAGGAGAGCAAAGCTGCCTAAACCCTTCTTCCTGTGAATTGATGAAAATTGTCCACCAAACCTTTTGCATCATCAATACCATAGCCCTATAGATCCTTCCTTTCTCTTATAGTTGTCACATATGCACACCCCTTTCTCATGAGATGGGACCATCCACCTAACCCCTTCACTCTCCCCCCCTCTCTCTCTCACTTGCACAAACACACAAACACAGAGTTTAAACTGTCCATCAGAGAATTTCGTCATCTTTCATATCAATTCAGCTGCTTGTCCCTTGGTCGTTAACATGCACCAAACATGCTCATGATGTGTAGCAATGCACGATCTGCTGATTGCTTATCAAAGATGCAGCTTTAAGGACTCGGCAATAAACACATTTAAGTATGAAGAACTTCAGTAAAGAATTTGTTCTATTTACTGGTGTACTTTTTGGATTTTGAACAGGTAATTTATGGGGATACAGATTCTATAATGATCTATAGTGGATTAGACGACATTGCTAAGGCAAAAGCTATTGCTGGGAAGGTCATGCAAGAGGTGAGGCTTGTGTTTGATAAAGTGAAAGACAATGTTTTCCTTTATGGTTTTGTTATAGGAAATGAGTTGTGATAGGCCGCTAATGGAGATTTCACAGAATGAATGAAAAGTTTCATGTATTAGACATGCAAAATATTGGATGTCACTAAATACACCTGTTTCTTATCTAGGTCAACAAAAAATATCGCTATCTGGAGATTGATCTCGATGGTCTGTACAAGAGAATGCTGCTTCTTAAAAAGAAAAAATATGCTGCTGTGAAAGTGCTGTTTAAGGATGGGACACCATATGAGGTTGAAGTTGAATATTTGACTCCTTTTGCTTCTTAGAACCTATTGAGTTTTAAGTCCAATTGACTATATCATGCATGAGGCAGGTCATTGAACGCAAGGGTCTTGACATGGTACGGCGTGACTGGAGTTTATTATCAAAGGAAATAGGGGATTTCTGCCTCAGCCAGATTTTATCTGGAGGGTATGCATTTATTTACATTTTGTCCATGACATGATGAGAAATTCAGAGCAAGATAGTTTATATTCAGGAAAATCCTCAAAAAAGTCTACTTTTGATTTCCATCTGACTTCCTATTATTGCAGGACATGTGAAGATGTTGTCGAGTCGATTCATAGTTCTCTTATGGAGGTAAGCAAATACATGCGTCATGGAGAAATCTTTGCAGCATTCATACTTCATAATTTACTTTATGCAATTTATTTGTCACGGCTGTGATTTACTGAACTGATGATTGGTATGATCCAATGTTTGCATGTTACTTTCTCGTGTAAAAGCTTTGAAAAAAAGGTGGTCCAATGCACGAGGCTTCCGCCATTGCATGGTCTACAAAGGCCAGATGCAGGCAGCCTTTTGCAGAGAGGTTGTTTCCGTGTTTCAAACTTGTAACCTCCAGGTTACAATGGAGCAACCTTACTGTTGTACCAAGGCTCACCCTCTATCGAAAAGCTTTCACATCATTGAAAAAGAAAAGAATATCTTTTGACCTTTTGACATCATTGTCAGTACTTTCCTTTGTATGCAGGTGCAGGAGGAGATGAGGAATGGTGCAATAGAACTAGAAAAATATGTTATCACAAAGAGTTTGACAAAGCCACCAGAAGACTATCCAGATGCTAAAAACCAACCTCATGTGCAGGTCAGTTATCTGTTTATAAGATTGATATTTTTCTAATTGGGATTTTCACACATCTATCTTACATGGTTCTAATATTTTGTTTAGGTGGCTCTAAGGTTGAAGCAAAATGGTTACTCAGGCTGTTCTGCTGGTGATACAGTTCCTTATATAATTTGCTGCCAGCAGGTATTACATCACAATATCTAATTGCTGTATATGCAGTGAGCCATGCTTTGGTTAGGCGCTCGATAAGGTAGCTAGAGAATAATGGAATGCTCTGCTATCATCTTGGTGGATTAGATATTACTAGCTGCAGCTTCGGCATCATGCTAAATCTATAGTAGAGAGAAGCCTGTCCTATTTCTTGTCAGAATTGCCCTATAATTAACTACCAAATGAGGTCAAGTGAGTAGCCATTTTAGTATCATTAATCCATCTAAAATTAGCCTTCCTTTTGTTTTTATTTTTGTCCAGGGTACCAGTTCTGGTCCGTCATCAGGAATAGCTCAAAGGGCTAGGCATCCTGAGGAGCTGAAAAGGGACAGTGGCGAATGGATGATAGACATCGATTATTACTTGTCACAACAGGTTTCTCCTTCACATTTGCCCATTTTATTGGTGCAGTCTTTCATCTTCAAAGTGCCATCATTTGAGATATTTAATCGTGGGTTTTCTGGCAGATTCATCCTGTGGTATCACGTCTGTGTGCTTCCATTCAGGGCACTAGCCCAGCACGTTTAGCTGAGTGTTTAGGGCTTGATTCATCTAAGGTGTGCCTCTACCCAAAATTTTCGCCTTGTGTTCTTGAATGTTGCTGTACTAATGACATGAAGTTTTATGCTTTTTGTGCTTAGTTCCAATTCAAAACTGCCGATTCTGTTGGCCAAGATCCTTCTACTGTGCTTTTATCAGTAATAGATGATGATGAAAGGTGAACTATTTCATAAGAACTGGAGTAATGGCAGGTTGGATGAAACTTTTCTTGATCTGTCCAATGTCAAATACCTGCAGGTATCGTGGCTGTGAGCCCCTGCAGCTATCATGCCCTAGCTGCTCTAGTACTTTTGAGTGCCCCCCTGTGTCCAGCCTACTTTCTACTTCGAGCAGTGGAAACTCATTGGATTCACAAACAGAAAAAGAACCTGATTGTAACTTCTGGCGCAGAATGCACTGCCCAAGATGCCCGGATGATGTTGATGGAAGCAGAATATCTCCTGCCATGTTAGCAAACCAGGTGCAAAATTTTTCCCTTGTTATCTAATTCGTGATCCATTCATATGCATTTGACGTCAATTGCTAGGCCTGTGTTATTTGCAGGTGAAAAGGCAGGCTGACAATTTCATCTCCTTGTACTACAAAGGCTTAATGATGGTATGACCATTTTATACTTTTGTCTTTCAGTTTCTTGATATATTCTTGGTGCCATATTAGCATTCTATTGTCTTGGCCATCCTCTAAATCCTCATATTGATGCTTGATAAATTTGATGCATTTACCAGTGTGATGATGAGATGTGCAAGTATACCACTTGCAGTCTCAATCTTCGGGTGTTTGGTGATTCCGAGAGAGGAACAGTCTGTCCGAACTACCCGCGCTGTAATGGCCACCTCATAAGACAGGTCTTTATCTTGCCAGCTGCATTTTGACCAACTTAACTATATTGTTGATGCTTGCCTTGCCCTTGCCTTGTGGTATGAAAACTAAAAGCTGGTGAACTTATTTGTTCAGTACACAGAGGCAGATCTATACAGGCAGCTTTCATATTTCTGTCACATGTTGGATGCAACACGGTGTCTTGAGAAGGTTACTCTTCATCACAAGTTATGGTATTGTTTTTAGCCAGTGTTATCATGCCACTAGTTTTTGAGCAACGTTTATTTGGTGGCTGCAGTTGGACCAAAAGGCTAGATTGCCTTTTGAGAAAGATTTTGCAGCAATCCATCCAGCCATTAGTTTGGCAACATCTGTGATACGGAATATCAGAGACCGATGTGCCTTTGGGTGGGTGCAGCTGAAGGATCTAACCGTCTCAGTCTGATAGCTGGAGAATATCAAATTCTATGCTACTCTGTGGTGCTGTAAGAACTTTTAAACATCCATCACCTGCTATTAATTGGCTGCAAAAACTATTAAATGTCTATCACCTGCTATTAATGGGCAAATCTTGGATGTGCAAATCAGCAAATGGGTGGAGGAGAAATGTCAGCTCTCTCTAAGAAAGCTTTCACATGCTTGATATGCTTGTGTTGGCCAATAATCAGAGAAATATAAATATATAATGGGCTCAGTCAGTTTCTTCACAACCTGTGTACACAAGTTGCTTCCACTTCCATGCTTGGATCATCATCGACAGAACAGAGGTGTTTCCCCCTGGTATAATATCAGATGTGATTTCTTAAACAAGTGAAAAAAATGAAGCTAAAGAAGTCCTTTGCAGCCATGTATGACATCATTTATAACGTTTGTATACATGAATAAATGAAATGTTATCTTGTTCATCCTTCTATTTAATGCTCATCAAAGAATTGCTAATAAGTTATTTTGAAAAGGTGGGGATCGATGTATAGATGTTTGATGATTGATCATTCGTTCTCTTTGATGTATTAGAGATGCAAACTGTTCAAGCTAAGCATCACTTTCAAAATTTTAGGAGAAAAAAAGTGTTATATGTAAGGGAGCTGGTGGCAAGTAACATGTAGGTATTGTAGCAGTATGCCTACTTTCTTTATCATGCTAAAAATGGAAACTTTTCAAACTAAGAATCTGCAAGTGGAAAAGTTTGTTTATGTTGCTGTAAAACAGAGGGCCTATTAATGCCTAGAAATATGAAATATCTCATTAAATTACAAGCTGATAAGTAATATTTACCAGGATCAATGATACCGTTTTGAAGCTATCTGATGAACAACTACGAACAGGATGTGGGAACAAGTGGCTGAGCTGTTTATGACTTCCGGCAAGATTACCGAAAAGCTAAAAGTTGAGTACCGAGAGTATATTCATGACATTTGAAAGTTGAACAGCAGTGGAGTTACAAAGGTCCCAATTCTATCAATAAAGGCTGAAGCTGTCCACATCTTGGGTAGATAATTTGCTTTGGTTATTAACGAAACCATCACTGAGATTTCAGATCAAACAGCCATAAAACATAATGATTCCTGTGTAAACGTGCTCGCAACAATATTGCACGATCCCACCTTTAGCTCGAGCTCCCAAAACCACGAGTAGAGCAAAGGTATTCCCATTAGACACCTACAAGCATAAGCCGCATTCCAAAGAGATGCTAATTTTATGAACAGAGCAATGCCCGACTCAGTTTTAAGGGATATCTGGACTGCATACATTTTTTTTCCCCTTTTGAAAAAAATCCACTTGTACACAATAATGGCAAAAATGCACTCTCCCTGCGACAAGTTAGCGTTTTGATACTGTTGGCCCTTTCGGGTGCTTTATCAAAAAAAAATTGTAAATATTAAATTCTCTTCTTTTGGGGAGCAAATAACATACAGCAATGCAAGGCTTGCAATTTGGAAGAGAATTGCTACAGAAATGCACCCTCATCGATCAACATCTTTAAAATACAGTCATTCTTAGTGAGATTATTACAATCACATAACCTGAAGGCATCCACGAATTGCTTTGTTTGTGCATTCATTGCAGCTCGCCAACTGGTGCTTCACTGAGCCATAGGAAATGGATGAAGTCATACAACTTGGCGCTCACACTCACCTGGTCAGGAATTAAGCATTTTCTCAGTTCAGATTCAATATGATGAGACTGACAAAATTAGGCAAGCAAAAGGAAAAAAACAGAACCTTATATGGTGTTGGGTTCAATCTCCTCATGTGATCTGGCCGCATTTGGCTGAGATGCTTCATGCAACGATCTCGAATTTTCTCCAGGGAAGGTAATTCTTCCCTTGATTTATCTTTGAGCACCAATATACAAGTTAAGAATTTGTGCATAATGATTATTTTTAATTGATGCATTATCTTGATCATAAGTGTCATTGAATCAGAAAATGTAATATAACAAGAATGCTTAAGCTTCTGTTACAAAGGACTCGTTTGGTTAGCAGAAAAAAATTTCCTCTTACTAAAATATTTTTCCTAGGAAGTTGATGCTTGAGTATATGATGCTTGGGAAAGTGGTTTTTGCATGTTTGGTTGACCATAGGAAAGTGACATATTCTAGAGTAGCTTATGTTTGGTTGGGCATCTACTTTTCTAGGAACATTGTGTAAAATACATGCTGTGCCCTTAATAAAGGAAAAAACCTTATCCCATTCTATCTAAAAGTTAATGACACTTTTGAAAAAAAAATATATCCTAATTCCTAGCCGGTGGGAATTGGATTTTTCCATGTCCTACATGGATTTTTTTTTCTTCATAAAATGTGTAAATTTTATTCCCATGGAAAAGCTACTTTCTCATCTCTCTTCTTTGAAAACTCCAACCAAACATAAGATATCTTTTCATTTTCCCGTTGACCCCACTTCCCCTCCTTTCCCCACGAACCAAACGAGTCCAAAATCAAAAACAATAGGAAAAAAATTAATGCAAGTAGAGTTATAGTTGTTTGTGGTCAAAAAAAGTCCCATGAGTTAGGTTACTAAGAATTGATGTCAATCTTGAGGGCAATTGATTTTTAGAATTCAGTCATAACCTATGAGCTGTTTTAATTGTTCACTTTTTACTATTGATTCTTAAGTGAAGACAACAAATTAATGACAAAACACAAGGTGACCTTTTTCCCTACAAACCATTTTTGAGATTGTTTTAACTTGCCAATTGTAGTAAGCTTAAGCTTAAGAGGGCAGGCCATGGCACAATATCAAGGTTGCTCCGTTATAACTTGACTGTCATAGGTTTAAAATATGAAAATAGCATCTCCACATGCAGATGTAAGGTTGTGTACATCTGACCCTCCCCAAACCACGTAGTGGTGAAAGCCTTGTGCACTAGGGCAATCAACTTTAGTAGGCTTAGTTTCAATTTTAGCAGTTTCCTAATTTTTTGTTTTTTATTTCTTTTTTCTTTTTTTTTAATGGGAAATATTGTGGGGATGCTACCACCAAAGTTTGAATCTCTGACAAAATATCAAGAGCCAACCACTTCAGTTAAGGCTGGTTGGCGTTTTGGCAGTATGATGATTCTAAAACTCTGAAAATAGCCTCTTAGCAAATTGGTAAATACATATGAAATAACCTTTTTGACTGAGAAAATAGTCTCCGAAGTTTATCTGGTTCTTCCTTGACTTAAACCAATTCTTTTACATAATTTCCTTTTAGTTCCAATGAAATATAATTCCTGTTAGAGGTTCAAACTTAAGGGGACTGCATTTCAATTTGGTTTTATGGTTTATATTTTATTCCTATGATGGGTGTGATTTTCTATATCAAGACTTGTCTTCATACCTTTATGATTAGACTCTTTCCAAGTTTGGAAGAATCTTATAATACTACTAATCAAATGGATGAGCTTGAATTCATAAACAGTAAAACAGATTTCCCTACCCACCATCTGGTTTTTCAGAGCACATTACAGGACCATTTCTTTCACAAAGTTTGCTCAGTCAGGATTTTGCACAATTTGCTTTGAGATAAGAGTCATTTGTAAAGAATGTTCAAACTTTAGTGTAGCGTATTTTGGTGCATTAAATTTCCATACATGCAATTAGGTTTTCCAATTATGCTTCCCGCTTATGTATTAGATACATACTTTTCCACCCGTAATGGGAGCCAAAATAAAAACAATGACAGCTACAAACTTTCCCAACACCCTTTTGAATTTCCCATAATAGGTAAACAGTTTACCATTAGTTAAACATGAAGCCAATAGAAAGTAGATCTTTGAATGGATAGGATCTGCTCCAGAGTGAGCTAGTCAAGAACAGAGGATTCAAACCTGAATATCCGGGCCAATAACACTTCAATAGTTCCTCAACACGCTGGGGCACAACATATGCTCTCTTAGATTCATTGAATGGATGACGACACAAAATTCTCTCTCCTACCTGTGGAGGAAAAAATGTGAGAAGTTATAGCATCATCTATTTTACATCAGAAGATCACGTTTAAGAAGTGAATGGCACAATTTCTTACAAGTTGCTACAAAATATGATTTTTTTTTACCTGCTTAACTCAAGCTCAACCATATAGCAACCCAATCTTAAAATAACAAAACATAATACTTGGCTTGGAATCAGAATCAGAACTAACATTTACCTTTGGAGGCGGCTCATTTCCCCCCGTCATTATATCCACCAACGGGTAGCCTTCTCTTCCATACAATCTATAACATCGCTTTTTGCATGGTATGGAGACCTAAAACACAATAATAATATAATTATTGTTTGATAAGAGGACAGTGGTATTAAAGTTAGAATATGATCAAACCTTTGTAACATCTTCAGATAGTTTGATACGGGGCTGATTATTTATCTCAACTAGTTTGAATACACAACCAAGAGCTGGTTGAGCATAACATGTGACAAGATTGGTGCCAATTCCAAAGGCATCTACCTCATGTCCCTGCCAGAGAATGAAACCACGGCATCATGATACAGCATTGTGAAAAAGATGGATTGCTCTGTAGCTTTATTGAACAATCAAAATGACAAAAGAAAAAGGTTTACCGCAAGGATAAGACTGACATTAAAATTGGAAAAAACCATTGTTGGGTCTGGAGAACTTCACAATCAATAATCATTATCTTTTCTGAAGGAACAATCAATAATCATTATCAACATATGTTAAGGGGCGGTTTGGATGCTCAGACAGCTCATCTGTGGAATAAACCATATATGCCTGGGTTTGCAGAGAACTGAGCAGAGAGAGAATAGTAACCGATATGGGAGATTTTGATTCCTAGATTTCCACAACAATTAGGCTGTGCTAAATCATCTTCTAGGAAGAAATAGATATCCAAATTTTTTGGGGATGCACAATCCTCACCCAATTGACTGAAAATTCCTTTCACACACAACTGCTCCCTCCCAAAGTTTCCACTTCTTGCGAGATTTATCCTGTGGATAACTTACTATTGCTTGCAAAGATGTCCTAACAGAACATTAAACCATTGGTACATCTCTTATTGAATGGTACCCTTTTATGAGATTGAGAGGAGGTCCAGGCATTTAAAATGACAACATCAAAGATGAGAATGTTGATGAAGATGCGCAATGAGGATGAACTAGATTAAAAATGAGCCAGATTGGAGTTAAATCAATAGAAAGGCAAATATTGAACTGACTATGATGGTATTATCACATGCAACAATGATTAGCTGGTCAAGAATGCCTGGTTTGTGCATCAGCAGTAAAACAATTGGCAGAGACCCCAATAAATCATGGACAAAAGTAAGAACTTGATTATTTTTATTGATTTGGGATATAATCCTCGACTAGGATGCAGTAAAGTTTTTGTGCAATGTGATTGTGGAAATAGTAATTAAAGAGGAGGATCGCAAAGCACAATCCAACTTTGCATGGAAGGAGACTGAAGAAGAGTGCACACAAGAAGACACTGGAAAAGTTACAGATACTTCAAAAGAAAATGCGTTGATTAAAGACAGTCTTTTTTGAAAATCAAAATTCTAAGCAAACTCAGCCAGTGGAAAGCGTGTTTCCTTTCCCAATCTCCAAAACCACTACACAGATATAGGTTTGATGAGGGATGGCTGTACAAAACACTACCATCAACAACAGGATACTGAAGATTCATCCTAAACATGTTCCCCATGTCTTCGCTCTCCCTAAGCCAAGTAAACTAACTAAATCAGCTACCCACATTAAAAAACCTACAACCAAAAGCATACTCAAGTTTAGTTGATTATGGCACCACTATCTGATTTATGATCCTCTGATAATGCAAAGGTCATCTCCAAGAGTCTAAGCACAGCAAAATTTTGTTACAAGGCCATTGTCACCACCGGAACAATATGCATCCCAACCAAGGTAAGTGTTGCCCAGTAGATACAACCCAAGAGGGGGGGTGAATTGGGTCTTTTAAAACTTTTATGCTACTTCTAAAACTTTTTGATTAACTATGCTAAGTTGTATAGATGCACAGTGAAAGTTAAACTTAGCAAGGGTTTGATGTATAGACTTCGACTTGATTAAATATGCTTGCAACTAAAGGATGTATGGATAAGAATTAAGCAAGCAATTTATCTAAGTAAGTAAGTGTGTTAGTTAGACAATAACTAGAGGCATTACAAACACAAAGGACATATAGTGGTTCGGTGCACCCCAGCACCTACATCCAATCCCCAAGACCTCTTGGGAATTTCACTATAATCCTACCGATTACAGCCGGTTGTTTTACAAGCTCACAACCCAACTTGTTGTTTTACGAGCGCACAACGAACTCGGTCGGTTTTCCCAGGCTCACCGACTAGAACCTCCCCGATTGTTTTCCCGGGATCACAATCAAACCCTTACACGTTGGTTTTACCCTCGGCTCACCAACAAACCTATCACCGTTGGTTTTCCCTTTGGCTCACCAACAAACCTTAACCCCTTGATTCAATCCCTTGATTGAATCAAGTTACAAGATATTAAAACAAAGTATAAAACAAAACAAAGCTTCTTAAACAAGCAAATATGATAATATAAACAAATAGAGTAAAGAGAAGCCCTCAAACGAGTTTTGAAGATGGAGGAGCTCGGCTTCTTCTTTACTTGATCCTCCTCTGATTTGGCATGAAGTAGAGGATCCCTGAGGCAGCACACGGATGGAGAGGAAGCTTTCGGATTCACTTGGATGCTCTTCTTCTCTCTATTTCGTTTTGGATGGCCCTTTTGTGCTTATGGGAGATTTCCTTTGTAATCTCTTTGAGATCTCTTTCCTAGATGATCTCTCCCACTTCCATAATTTCTCCCCTAGCTCTCTTCTTATTTTTATAGCTTTAGATGGCGTGGAAACAAGAATATAGCCGTTAGAGACAAGAAAAAGAGCCGTTGGACACAGTCTGCATTTCCTGACAATGTTACCGTTGGGATCGGAGTCGACTCGCGCGATCAGGAGTCGGCTCGCCTGTTGCAGGAGTCGGCTCGTGTTTTACCGGAGACGACTCGGCCACTGTTCCAAATTTGAATTAATGTGCTTGCCTCGACTGGGAGTCGACTCGTCTTAACCTGGAGTCGACTCGCCAACTTCTGGAGCTGACTTGGCAATTTCGGAGTCGGCTCATCCACTGAAGTCCGTGGCTCTAATTTTGAATTTTGTCCTCTCGAGTCGACTCGACTGTCCTGGGAGTCGACTCGAATCTCAGAGCCCGAACTCCCGATCCTCTGTCTTTTGGCTCGTCCAGTCTTGGAGTCGACTCGAACTTCCTTGGAGTCAACTCGGCTCTCAGTTTGCGAAACACAGCCTTCTGCCATCTTGGTGTAGCGCTGCCTTGGAGTCGACTCGAGCTGTCTGGGAGTCGACTCGAATCTCAGAGGCAGTAACTTGGTTTTCTGTCTGTTGATGGTCGCGGAGTCTCGGAGTCGACTCGTGCAATGCGGGAGTCGACTCGAATCTCAGAGTCCCAAAAATGCTCTCTGACTTTTTCCTTGTGTTCCGCTGAGAGTCGACTCTTGCTTTCTTTGGAGTCGACCTACCAACCATCGGAGTCGACTCGCGTTCCACTGGAGTCGACTCGAATCTCAGACCCGAAAACTGCTCTCTGACTTTTCTGCCTGTGACTCCTAGGAGTCGACTCATACTTCTCCGGAGTCGACTCGAATTCCACTGGAGTCGACTCGAAGACTGTTCTTTTGAATTTTTCTTTTGATTTTACTCCTCCAATTTGAATCCTTTGAACTTTAAACTTGGGCCAATAAATTGTAGCTTTCTTCCAACTTGAGAGCTTTGGAGGCCTTCTTGTGTTCTTCCAACTTGCTATGTTCCTTGCAAAATAAATATCTTTCTCCTTGCAACATAAACATTAGTATCTATACTTCAAGGTTTTGTGATCATTAAAATCAATCTATGAATCAATCTTTGGGTCATCAATCTCCCCCTTTTTGATGATGACAAAACTTGGAGTATATGCAATATAAAAGATATTGATTTCTAGAAGTAATACATAGCTAAGTTGCATGAAGTGGAAAACATATATATTTAAAAACATACTTCATGATAATGCTTTAGATTTAATCAGCTTAACACAATCAACATATTTAAATTTTAAGCTGATTTGTATTTAATTCAAAGTAATAAAGCATTCTGAGTATATAGCATATACTTAGATATTTCTCCCCCTTTTTGACAACATCAAAAAGATAGTGAAACATTAAGTACAAAGATCAGAGCAGAACACATCGAGTGTGAATTCAAGAGGTTTTTTAATTTGATACCACAGATAGTTTTCTAATCAAGTGTAGGTGGAATCTTGCTTAGGTTAATTCAAGAAGTACCACAAATGATATTCAAGGAAAAATATGAGTGGAAATCTAACCTCTCTTCACTAAGTATGAAAGCTTGTTCATTTAAGACCTTTTGCCTAATCTATTAAGTATTTTATCAATAGGAGAGCAATTCAATTGATTTTCAGAGTAAAAGATCAAAACTTATATATTTGAAAGACATCATCCTGTTGGATCATTAATTCTTAATGACTTCAAGGTTCTTTTATGATAATAAGAGCATTGGGGCACAAATACCAAAATATGAATTCATGCAATTTTTGATACATCTTAAAACTCTTTTAAAGACTTTCTTTTATTTCTTTAGAGAATAAGCACAATTTGATACATAAAATAATGAATTGGCACAAATTTGAAGTTCTAAAGAGCAAGCCAATTAGGACTCATTAGTGAAGTTCAAAATAGATTTTCTAAGAGATACTCAAGAAAATTTAATACATTGTTCTCCCCCTGTTTCATTAAATTAGAGGCTCTCAAGATTTGTAATTTGGTTCATGAGTGATGCATAAGATATACTAACCAAATAACACGCCTCAAGGTGTATCATAAAGATTTTCAGATTTAAGTTTCAGATGATACATATTGGAGAGTATTAGGATTACTTTTCATTTAGTATTCTTTCTCTCTCCTTTAGCTATAGATTTATGCAATTAAGTCCAATAAGACCTCTCCTTCTGAAATTTTCTTTCTCCCCCTCAATTGATCATTCCATTTAAGAGTTTAGAATCCTAAGATAATGTTCAACAAAATTGTCAATTTCAAAAATGTATTTTCTATAAGTTTCAGCTTATTTTCATAAGACTCAAGGTTTGAGATAAGACAACCTTTATAGAACTCATCTCAAGGTAATTAAAGCATGTCTTGCAATATAAGGAGGTTCATCAAAATCAATCCATAAAATTCAAAGTATGCATCAAAATAAAGTGTCTTTGGGATAGGATACTGAATATCTAAAGCTCCCCCTCAAAAGATGCATTCTTCTTTAATCATTTTAATTGTTGAATTTCAGATTTTAGTGATAAACGTGAATAACACTGAAATTCTGTAATATCAAGAATGTAGAGTAATCTAGTATTATTCCAAAATTTGTAGTAATTACTCTTTCTAATCCTTTACGAACAAGTTATGCTTTCTCATAATCTTAGAGAAAATGTATAGAAATATTAATCAGAAAATGATTCATTTGAAGCTTAGTTTCTTTCAACCGCATTTACATTTTCTTTCTTTTAGAATCATTTGAGTGAGCTAAAATATTTCTAGCTTTAAGATCATTCACTCTATTGATAGAAGTGTTTAATAATGTAGGAGAGAAAAACATATAGATGATTATTGAAATATATATATTTTTAGAACTCAATTTCTTAATCATAGTTTTTCAGCAATGTATACATGAAGCACAATAAATCTTTTTAATATCAAAATAAAATCATATATTTAGAAATTTTTGTTTGCAATCAAGATCATCGAAAGACACATCATTTGAACCAATATTAGTATACTTTGAAGATAAGAAATGATATGTTTCGGATGCGTATCGGAGCAATCACCAAAGGCATCAAAATTAATTCTGTTTTTCTTAAAGTAAGACTTTATTTAAAAATCACATTTAGTTTAAGCTTTTATACAAAATCAGATTCTGAATTACATAGGATTTTCAATAGAGGCTCTCAAACTCATACTTTGAGATATGTATCTTCCACATTATAGCTCATCTTAAATGATTACGATTGAAAATACATATTTCAAACATATAAGAGCATATTCAGAATCTTTGTATTAAATGTTGAGTTTTGGTACGAATTTGAACATTATATACCAAATTTAGGCAAGTTGAAGGATAGAATAAAATTTATTTTCCCTAAATAGAGATATCCTTCTCTTCTTCTTTATTCAACTTTCAGATTTTAGAGATGATTGCTAACAACAAATCTGAAATTTCTTTTCAATAAAACTAAGCAAAAAATGTTATGTAGTATTTCAAACATTCAATCAAGTTGTCCAAGTATGGGGTACTACAAAAGATATTGAGAACCCATAATTTAAAATATCATGCCACATGCAAAATATAGTGTGTGTTAAGTCATACATTAAAATATTAAGAACAAGCATGTCAAGTATCAAAATCAATTCTTTTCAAATAAACTCCCCCTATTTAAATATAATTTTGCACTGATTTCATCCTTAAAGTGTGTTTCCATGTGACTAAAAATTTGAATTGATTCTTTCTTGTATACTTTCATTTACTTTGTCTTTCATTTTTACTTTCTTATGCTCTATACTCTATTTACTCCCTATCCGGTGGAGTTGGAAAGGGGCACGAGGTACTACCACTAGCCTCCCTCTTGTGCCGTCCCTAATATGCCCTACACCGAATAGTTGGGTCAAATAGTGCCGGGTACTACCACTAGCCTCCCCATTGGCACCATCCCTATGATGAGCAATATAGAAAGGTTAAAATGTTCACTCCAAACTCTCCCTGTTTGAGTGTAATTAATTATAGATTTTATCCCTTCCAAGTGTGCCGAATATATTATGCTTGTTTTGCTTTTCCTTAAGATTGAAGTACTTGCCTTTGCTCAGATTTTTCATCTCTTGAATAATGTCCATTTTCTTTTCTTTATCTCTCTCTCTTTTTGTTATTCTCAAGTAATTTACATGAAAGAGTAGAATAAAGAGATAATCTTATGTATCATATAGATGTATATTATGCAAACAACATTTTCATTGTGCTCAAGGATTCATAACTTCTCACAAGTTATTTTACATCAAAATTTTAAGCATATACTTGTGTATTTCATGGTTATGACATAGGCAAAGATATATTTTAGTTTGGGCAAACCATGAAACAATTTCTAAAAGTATAAGTCAGTCAATACACATATAGACATGATATCAAAAATTAATAATTAAAGAATTTAATCATGCCATAATAGGATTTAAGTTATTGACTTTGCTCAATTAATTTGTGAGAAAGGTATCTAAAATTACCTATTCATTATATGTTCTTCAAGCCAAATACCTACTAGATTTCTTATGTATGAACTTTTGGCTGAAGAAGGTCCTCTCTCTTGTTTGCATGAGAATGTTTAGTGTATCTTACATGAAGATATCCTTCAAGTTGAAATTTCTCATTTTTCTTTCTTGAAGGAAGGTCATTAGTTTCTTTAAGATACAAAGCATTCATCCAACATATATATTTTTTTAACTAGATGACTCAATATAAGATATGACAATAGTTGCATGTTGAGTCACTTTACTCAAGAGATTGCCTAAATATAAGCAAGCACATATCATTTGAACTAAAGAGATAGATTCATTAACCAAGATAGTTTAAGTCAATTTAGTTTAGATTCTATTTGCTTAAGATAATTATCAATAAGGCATGCTAGCTAAGTTTTGATCAAATTGCCTTAAACAATTGTTTCTATCAAAATTCAGATTATGATTCATTTGTTATCAATAAATTATGATTCATTAGAGTTAGATTGAAGTCTTGCACAAGGGCACATAATGATCACACAGTCTGGTCTATTAAATAATTATTCTATCATGCTTTTGATGCTTGTTCCAAATCACAAATTGCTTTATCATATATGTAATGTGTAATCTTTAAATATGGTGGTTATTTTACATAGATCTCCCTTTTTAATGAAATAACCACATAGGAGTGAATTCTACATATTCATTTGATAGATTATAAAGCTCATGAAGCAAACAAATGATAATGGTGATCTTTACTTCTAATCATGCAAGAATCTTATCAAGATCTATTTCATCTTTTCTTGATTTAGTCTTTTAATAGTCATCAATTTTTCTTCATTAAGAGCATATCTGAAAAATCCAATTTGGTTCTAATTATTAACAAGTTTTCAGATTGTTATATGTAAAATATTAACCATATACATACATAATTTAATTTTAGTATCTTGATAATAAATCATTAGTCTCATAAAGAATAATATGAATTGATACCTCTACAACTAGAATTTTTCATGAATGTTCTATATGCATTGCTTGATGAATGATATCCAAGGATAGAAGTATCTTTATCAGATTCGGCATTATTTTCATAAGAGCATATCAAGTATAGTATGTACGACTGAAAAATATGAAAGATATGCAATGGTTCATTTTCCATTTTTCAGAAGATCAAAATTTTCATCAAAAATAGATCTAATAGAAATCATATGTATGACAAGCAGTGATGATAGTCTTTTAAAAATTATTTAAGTAGATGACTATCATACATAATTGTCTTTTTTATTTCTTCAAGAATTCTATTAACCCTATTTTACTTATGATGTCCTTGGAGCTGAAATAATTGAATTTAATATTATTTTCTGTATAACCTTAATCAGGATTTTGGTTTTCAACACTGTGCCATGATCTTCACAGTTTGGAAACCTTTTTCATTTGAAACGCTTTTACAAGATTTAGTAAATACAGAAAAATACTTCAGTTTTATTTTCCAAGAATAAATCCAATGTAAGCTTTTGAAAACTTAGAGATGGAAACAACATCTTTAGATTTAGAAATTGATTCTTGTTTGTTTCCTTAGTTAACATGCATAGCAAACTTTGACCTTTCAGAAGATACTCTAAGTAAGCCAATGCCAAAGTCTTTTGAAATTAAATCCATACTCGCATGAGTTGATATTATATGCCAAATATGGTTTCTTTAATCTTGGTATTTATAGTGCAATATTCAAAGGCATACCAAGTACACATTTTCATATCTATGATCAATAAACAATAATGCCATGGATAAAAGCTCTCAATCAAGCATATAGAGAATTCATAGAGTTATTCTTAATAAATTGATTAATCATCTAGCAACTTATCCAACAATAAGTAAAGTATAATATAGAAAGATGGAGAAATTTGAAGTTATTTCTTCTATTTTAATTATTTTTCTTGATTACATTTAAGTTTCATTCTTTAATATATGTCTAGAGCACCCAATGTCCAATTTAACATCTTTTGTTGGAGCCTTGAGTGCTAGACACACCTGCAGAAAATATTTAGATTTTCAACTTAGGAACCCAAGCTCTTTTGGGTCCTTGCAGGTTAGCTATTATTGTTCCTTTTGGAACCCATATTTTCTTAATAGCTATTTTGTCCATAGGCTTGCAGATTTTAGGACTACAAGAAGTGTATTTCTGCATCTTCTTATTAAATTTAACAAACATGGATTTAACATGAGTGGTAGATAATCCTTCAGTTTTCTGTTTTCGCCTTTTAGGTTTATCAAATTTGTAATGTACAGATTTAGGAACAAAAGAGATTTTGCATAACCTTTGTTCCTGTTTATCAGCATTATAAGAATCTATTTTAAAATGATTAGAAACTGTTTTAACAAACATATTCTTGAAAGATTTTTGGGTGTACCAAGGTTGACATCCTAATCCAATATTATCAAATTCAGCTCTTTGATTATTTATCATTAGATTCAACTTTTCAGAGCTCAAAGTAAATCTTTCAACAACAGGTTTTAATTTGTCAACTTCTTTAGTTAATCTTTTGTTATCTTCTGAAAGCAATTCATTATTTTTCTTAAGTTTATCATGGCTTTCAGTGAGAAGTTGGTTTTTCTGATTTAGTTCTTGATTTTCTTTAATTAAGATTTCAGTTTTACCAGTTAGTTTCAGTTTTTCATCTATTAGAATTTGATTTTCATTCTTCAAGTTCTTGTTCTTACAAACAAGTTTCTTATATTCTAAATACAAATCAGAAAAGGCATCGTGAAGTTCATCAAATGTAAAATTGCTTTCAGTTTCAGCATGTACCTCATGTGCCATGAAACATGAATTTGCAATATGATACTGCTCTTCTTCTACACATGATGTTTTAAATTTGTTAGTGCATTCATATTTGTCTTCAAGCATATTCCATATTTCTTTAGCAGTCATGCAAGAAGATATGCAATTAAACTCATTCCTATCTAATGCACAATATAATAGGTTCATGGCTTTTGAATTTTGTTGAACCATTTTCTCATTATGACTAGTGTTTGTGTGTGTTCCATTGACTATAATGCTCCATAAATTATAATCAAGTGATTGTATAAAAATGCGCATGCGTGCTTTCCAATGTGTATAGTTTATGCCATTAAATAGTGGAGGTCTATCAATTAATTGTCCATCTCCTAGAAAACTATCTATTTGAGTTGTCATGATCTTTGGCTCTTTGACGGTTAGGTCAAACACAAGGCAAGAAACTATAGAGCACCTGCTCTGATACCACTTGTTGCCCAGTAGATACAACCCAAGAGGGGGGGTGAATTGGGTCTTTTAAAACTTTTATGCTACTTCTAAAACTTTTTGATTAACTATGCTAAGTTGTATAGATGTACAGTGAAAGTTAAACTTAGCAAGGGTTTGATGTATAGACTTCGACTTGATTAAATATGCTTGCAACTAAAGGATGTACGGATAAGAATTAAGCAAGCAATTTATCTAAGTAAGTAAGTGTGTTAGTTAGACAATAACTAGAGGCATTACAAACACAAAGGACATATAGTGGTTCGGTGCACCCCAGCACCTACATCCACTCCCCAAGACCTCTTGGAAATTTCACTATAATCCTACCGATTACAGCCGGTTGTTTTACAAGCTCACAACCCAACTTGTTGTTTTACGAGCGCACAACGAACTCGGTCGGTTTTCCCAGGCTCACCGACTAGAACCTCCCCGATTGTTTTCCCGGGATCACAATCAAACCCTTACACGTTGGTTTTACCCTCGGCTCACCAACAAACCTATCACCGTTGGTTTTCCCTTTGGCTCACCAACAAACCTTAACCCCTTGATTCAATCCCTTGATTGAATCAAGTTACAAGATATTAAAACAAAGTATAAAACAAAACAAAGCTTCTTAAACAAGCAAATATGATAATATAAACAAATAGAGTAAAGAGAAGCCCTCAAACGAGTTTTGAAGATGGAGGAGCTCGGCTTCTTCTTTACTTGATCCTCCTCTGATTTGGCATGAAGTAGAGGATCCCTGAGGCAGCACACGGATGGAGAGGAAGCTTTCGGATTCACTTGGATGCTCTTCTTCTCTCTATTTCGTTTTGGATGGCCCTTTTGTGCTTATGGGAGATTTCCTTTGTAATCTCTTTGAGATCTCTTTCCTAGATGATCTCTCCCACTTCCATAATTTCTCCCCTAGCTCTCTTCTTGTTTTTATAGCTTTAGATGGCGTGGAAACAAGAATATAGCCGTTAGAGACAAGAAAAAGAGCCGTTGGACACAGTCTGCATTTCCTGACAATGTTACCGTTGGGATCGGAGTCGACTCGCGCGATCAGGAGTCGGCTCGCCTGTTGCAGGAGTCGGCTCGTGTTTTACCGGAGACGACTCGGCCACTGTTCCAAATTTGAATTAATGTGCTTGCCTCGACTGGGAGTCGACTCGTCTTAACCTGGAGTCGACTCGCCAACTTCTGGAGCTGACTTGGCAATTTCGGAGTCGGCTCATCCACTGAAGTCCGTGGATCTAATTTTGAATTTTGTCCTCTCGAGTCGACTCGACTGTCCTGGGAGTCGACTCGAATCTCAGAGCCCGAACTCCCGATCCTCTGTCTTTTGGCTCGTCCAGTCTTGGAGTCGACTCGAACTTCCTTGGAGTCGACTCGGCTCTCAGTTTGCGAAACACAGCCTTCTGCCATCTTGGTGTAGCGCTGCCTTGGAGTCGACTCGAGCTGTCTGGGAGTCGACTCGAATCTCAGAGGCAGTAACTTGGTTTTCTGTCTGTTGATGGTCGCGGAGTCTCGGAGTCGACTCGTGCAATGCGGGAGTCGACTCGAATCTCAGAGTCCCAAAAATGCTCTCTGACTTTTTCCTTGTGTTCCGCTGAGAGTCGACTCTTGCTTTCTTTGGAGTCGACCTACCAACCATCGGAGTCGACTCGCGTTCCACTGGAGTCGACTCGAATCTCAGACCCGAAAACTGCTCTCTGACTTTTCTGCCTGTGACTCCTAGGAGTCGACTCATACTTCTCCGGAGTCGACTCATACTTCTCCGGAGTCGACTCGAATTCCACTGGAGTCGACTCGAAGACTGTTCTTTTGAATTTTTCTTTTGATTTTACTCCTCCAATTTGAATCCTTTGAACTTTAAACTTGGGCCAATAAATTGTAGCTTTCTTCCAACTTGAGAGCTTTGGAGGCCTTCTTGTGTTCTTCCAACTTGCTATGTTCCTTGCAAAATAAATATCTTTCTCCTTGCAACATAAACATTAGTATCTATACTTCAAGGTTTTGTGATCATCAAAATCAATCTATGAATCAATCTTTGGGTCATCAGTAAGAAAATAAAAGAAACAAACAAAATATGGGCATGTGGTTGTCACCTTCATAGTTCATTTCTGTTGCTGGCTCTCTGTCCTACTTGCATGGTCTCTTGCGTATGTTGCTAGGGCTCAAAATAGGTTGGATACCGGTATATCCACATTGGTATTCATATTTTTTGCCGAATACGAATACAAATATGGATATTAAACAAATATGAAAGTTAGTATCCATATTTGTCCTGAGCGGATACGGATACAAGTCGGATTTTAGTTATATTCATATTTTTCTATCCAAATATTGATATAAGTTGGATAATATTCGGATATAAATCGAATTTTAGTGAAACTTAATGACGAAAACTAATATTAATTATATATTCATAAAGGATGGGACCATAATTCACAATGCAAATTGCATGCGACACAGGATAATTAAAGATTCAAGAGATGGCCATTAAACCCACATGGACATCAACCTGGTCAAGAGTTCAAGTTACTAGTTTGACTAGATTTCTGTTAAAATATTAAAAAATAAAATTATTTGAAGTAAAAATATAATAGAAAGAGTATAGAAAGAGTATTAATAATTTTTTACCAAATATTATTATGACTTTTTAATTATAGCATAAATAAAAAAATAATCATGAATTATTTAGTTTTTTAGAGAGTTTGTAAGAAAAATTATAAATAAATGTAGTAGTACATTGAAGTTACTAATATTTGTAAATATTTCAGTCAATAAATTTAAAAATATATAAAATTAATTTTTTTATTTGTATAAAAATAATATTAATTTTTATATGAAATAATATAACAACGTACATGAAAGAGTTATTTAATGACATGAATGTTTTTCAATAAGTAAAAAGAATAACCTATATAAATTAGACGCAATGTTGTGCTTTGGCAGTTAGGTGCTGGTGTTCTAACTGAGATGTTTCATATCTGAATTCTAGGCTTTACAATTTATTTTAGACAACTTTTTACCTTAAAGGAGGCACAAAGAAATCCGGATCCTAATCTGGAAAAATCAAGTATATCCAAAATCCAGATCCGTATCCGGCAAATTTATGTACTAAATATCCTAATTTGGATCCATATCCATTCAGACCAAGAAATCAATATCCGAATCCAACTTGAATCAGATATGGAAAAGGATACAACCGGATTATATCCAACCTGCTTTCAGTCTTATATATTGCTCAATTTATCTATCATCCTCCTTTCTCTTTCCTTTTTAACTTCACCAGATAAGTGGGGTAAGATATTGATTATTGTCACAAGCAAAACTTCAATTGGCTATGGTCGATAGTCATGAAAAAGGGAATCACCGTAGTGATACTAGCATTTATATTTTATGCTCAGCAGAACAACTAGCTTAATCATTTCTGGATCCTAAAATAAAAACTTTATTGGTAAACATCATAAAGATTACAATTATTGATACGCATGAGACTGACAGACATCCAATAATAGGAAGTTCAAGCTCATGAATTAGTTTCAAAATAAGAAATTATGGCAATGTTTGTTAAAGATGAAGATTACATTGCTATTCCACTTGAAAGTTCAACCATGATAAAACACTTGGCACCTTTCTTTGAATATGGGATATCATGAAACATGCACGCCTCATAATATAGAGCAAAAATGACTGGGCCTTGACCAAATGAAAGAAGAGTTAAAACAAAAGAAAACTTGGGATCAAGCATACTTACATAATGAGAGGCAATAAAAAAGATCATATCTCTAACAACGAGACTCATTATTGTTTGGCACAATGACTAGCACAATAGGACTAGAAAAATATCATCTTTTCCATTTCTTGGCCCCAACTCCTCCCTTCCAACATTTCTTTATGCATTTTTAACTTCAATGCAAGTGATAGTGCAATTTGAAACTAGAAACATCAACAGATTTATTCAATCAAAGAGAATTACCTGCTTGTTCAGGGCATCAATAGTTTCCTCATTGAGGTCATTGCTAGCTGTGATATTCATTTTCCCAAAACTAGGTACACTAAATTCTTTTTCAATTGCTTGAAAAAATTTTCGAGCCTCAATGGACAAATATGCTAGATCACCAGAGTCCAACCTGATTCCGACTGCTTTATACCTGAAATTTTTATAAAAGAATTGCCAATAGTAGTTAAAACATTATAATTTTAAGAACTATACCAATGTAAAGCCTAAAATCCTAAAGATGGAAATGAGTTTCAAAAAGAATGTAGCAGAAGCATTACAGAAATAGGCACAAGAAACACAGTATGAAAATACCACAAAACAACAACATTGGTTCCAATTCTACCTGAAATATCTTGAGTTTTATCATTAGTATGAAAATCCTACCATGTTAATAATTTAATTTTCAGAAACTGAGTTTTTAAATTTTGCAACATCGTTGGACAATCTGGTGCTGACAATTAGGCATTTCCATGATTCAATGCACTGGGATGGACTTTTATCTGTTGACATATCATACTATGTCAGGTCACCATTAAGCTCATGCAAGATACCAAGGACGCATCATCATGGAAATAAATGAAACCCATCATTTCTGCATAGGACTGTTATGCGTGCATGTATCAGTGTTACATGGTATTTGCATGACTTGATTGAAAGATGGAGAAGAAAATTTGATCACTTTAGATTTTATTGCATTTTCTGAGCCTTTAGTTATATAATTTCTTTAGTTGGTTTTAGACTTGTTTTAAGTAAGCTTAGTGTACAAAGGTCCTATTTTAGGTATATAAAGGGGTTTGACATCCATAGAGCTTTAAGGATTTAATACTTGGATGTTTCTTTCTATATGGGATTCTGACTTTCTATGGGTTTCCCAGAGAATCTAAACTCACATTTTAGGAAAGGTTTTGCACGTAGATATGGAGACAGGTTACTTTGTTTTGAAAGAAAGGATTATTTGGGCCAGGTTCAGCCATTCTTATCTCACTCTCATCTTACTCCCTATTTTGCAAGCACTGTTTGCTAAATTTCAATTATAGGCCAAGCATGTACCTCTAATTTAGCCTGGAGCCCTTTAGAATTTTATTCAACCTATCTACTCTATCACAAAAACCATAGGTCAGGTTTATTTGAACTTTTCATTTGTGGATATCTCAAAGATTGACTGTTGTTGTCCTGTATAAAGGTACAATACAATGAGCAATGAAATTAGATCAAACCCTAAATTAATCCTTTCCCTAGGTCATCCCATGAGCTACAAGCCATCCCTCATTGGTCTTGCCCCAAGGATACCATCAGGCATGTGAACATAATAACACTGCGCATTTGTGATTGTACAGTTTGCCTTCATGCATGTGCATAAGCTATTGTTTTAAAATGTGTAAGGTTGCATGAGTAATAAGTAACACTGGAAGTTCTCAATATTGTCCCACAAGCAAATCTAAAACACATATAGTTTTGATATCCTAAAGTTATAAGGAAAAATTAGCTGAAGATTGTTAATAAAATCATCAATTAAATTGTCCTGATAACTTTATCGTGTAGGAGCATAACAAGTAAACCCCTCCCCTAAAATTTCTGTTGTGAAATTATTCAGGCATTCAGGCACGTGCAATGCATGTGCTGCTAGAGAGGTAGTTTGCATTACAGTCGACAGCCAGATGATGATCAAAAAAAGTCAGTATGGTTGTAGAGGACTAAAGGGAACTACAATAAATAGATAAGAGGCAAAATGTGACATGGAACTGTTAATCCGTAGAATGGTGTACATGATTCACATTCCCTTAGATACAATCTCTTTTGTTGTTAGGCTAGTGGGACTAGCACAAACGAAAACAACACTGTCCTACTAGCATCTCTTCCCAGTCCGTAAAAAAAGGGAAATACTTAACCAGATCTGAACCTCAATCTTATCTGGTAAAATAAGTACCTGTATCTACATGTTTGGGTTTTTAAATTAAATCTAGACAAGCATAGTATATTAAATATATCAAAATAATTTAAATACTAAAAAGTATGTAATACCTAGGCCTCAACTTCGAGTCATGTTGGAAGCGGTCTTTTATTTGGTAGTATTGCCATGATTGAGATAGCTCCATCACGTGGAACTGAACTCCCAGGTGAACTCCATCCAATTGAATCCCTCTGATGTTAAAACTCTAAATTTATTTCTTTGATTATCTCATTGTTGTAGGAAATATAGCTGTTGCATCTATTTTCAATTTGTTTAATTGTTAGCAAAGCCATATTTTTATATGTTTGAATGAGGCTAAAAGCTTCTATTGAGTAATATCTCTACCATATAAAAATGAGTTTTGAGATCTAAGGATATTCCTTCCAGATTCTATGCCATTTCCCAATCTCGAAAATACCCTACTGCTCTTTCTCTAATACATAAAATACCCCACCAATTGATATTTTGAAATTATTCAAAATCCCACCTGCAGTTAAATTTCTATAAAATTGGTTGTCTTAGGAAATTAGTTGTAATCAAACATTAAAATAATTTTGGAAATGAAGTATAGTCAAGTAGAACTTCTATACAAAATTTTTATATTTCATGATATTTTTGAAATTATTTAGACTTTTAAAGTCCCAGTCAAGAATAAAATTCTAGAAATTGGTGATCAGTCACACTGGAAATTAATCATAACTAAAATGTCAATAAAATCCTACCCACGATCAAAATTCTAGAAATTGGTGTATATTTCAAATCTTCCATATTTGGAAATTAATTATATTTTACATAATAATAATAATTTTAATTTATATATAATCTAGTTCAAATTTATTTTTATTTTCACGAAACTTGCATTGCATGTGCTTGAGTGCTAGTAGTAGAAAACATAGTAGATTTTTTGTAACAACTTAGGACCTCACCCAAAATGGCTAGCCGAAAGGTATTATTTGGGTTCCTTGATCCTGTATAAGTCCCCAAGATCTACCCAGCGAATAACCGATGTGGGACTAAACACACGCCCGCACGGGTCCTCACATACTCCCCCCGTTCAAGCCCTGACGTCCTCGTCAGGCTAAGGGTTCATATCTATTCAAATCTAATCACAAACACCACGATTGGCCCGTGGTCAGCCCCAATGGATTCGTGCTGCAGTGTCTCCTAGTCCACATAGGTTATGGGCTGGGTTCGCTCTGATACCATTTGTAACAACTTAGGACCTCACCCAAAATGGCTAGCCGAAAGGTATTATTTGGGTTCCTTGATCCTGTATAAGTATCCAAGATCTACCCAGCGAATAACCGATGTGGGACTAAACACACGCCCGCACGGGTCCTCACATTTTTAACTATTGATTAGCTTTGAGTTTCATGCTTTAAGCAAGTGAAAGGCATCTCATCACTTCAAACCCCCACATCCCCAAACCAACAATTAAATCTATGAGGTTTGCCAGCTAGCGGCCAGCATGGCATGTGCCATGCCAACCAAGTGTTTGTGCCCGTACTAACCCAACAGGGGAATGTCGGCAAGAATCAGCATAACCAAGCATTAAAGCCTTGCCTCTGCCTCCTTCCGCTCCTTGGTTGCCCCACCTCCACTCAAACCTTAGCCCCTCATCTTGGACTTCTCCATCATCATGATGGATAACCCATGTGCACATTGTGAGTTGAAAGGTTCACAACAAATGAGGATGATTTCCATAGGGACTAAGGTTTGACAAGAATAAGGCAAGAAGTGGTACATTCTTAGCATTCCCAATACTCTTCTTTAGACAACTGCCTCTTCCATGATTAATCTTTAATTCCCTTCTCCATTTTCTGATTCTTTCTATTCTCTCTCCTGCAAATCTGAGCAGTTGCATCAACAACTTAATATGGTATTTGGAAGATTAGGAATTCCTTGGTTGGCATTCAAAGGTGTTGCATGCAAAAAGAATAAATTAAAGACAAATGCTTTCCTTTTCTTTACAATTATTTACTTGCAATGCTTTATATAAATGCTTTATGATATCTTTTAATCCCTTACAGAACAGCACCTAGAGAGTATAGTGATTGTTCTATAGAGCTGTCTAGGGCATGCTTGAGATAATATAAAATGCTTTTGAAGCTGGATACATGCATGGATTATGCTACCGTGTCAGTTCAGATACGTGACATCTTCTTTTCTGACTTTGTTGGATGCATCCATACAAAACATGTATGATTCATCGCCTCGGCAAAAAAAAGCTGAATAAATAAAAAATGAAAAAAAGGAACCTGCCTGATATCAACTATAGCCTCATAGTTGGAAGTTCAAAGAAATGAAGTGGGATGAGGATGGGATCAATAGTAAATTGGACCTCTTACATCTACCATAAAAAGAGAGGAGGATGATAGGGAGAAAAAACATGCAGGAGCACATGTTTCCTCAACCTACACAAGATAGGAGGCGAAGGCACAAGCACTAGGGGAGGATGCCATAGTATGGCTAGACAAGGACGTTTGTCATTCTCATCCCCTCCTAGAAAAAGTCACCTTCCACATCAATGTATGATCCTATTCTTCTCCACCATCCAATGTGATCTTCTCCACATCCTTTCTTCTGCTATGACCTACGGCCTCAAGGAGGTCATTCTTGTATGGCGCTTGGGAGATTGGATTTTTGATTTAGGGGTCTAGAAAGCTTATTCTTCATAAAGAAGAGAGAGCAGCAAAGACTTCTATTTGATCATTGTATGCAACGAAAAGAGGAATACAAGCCTATAATATGGTCATTTACTTAATAATAGAGCTTCAACTTGTTTTTCCAATTTTTGAACTTTCTCTATGTTTGAACTCTAAACTAGGTATATTTTCCTACTTTAATTTAATTATACAACTTTGCTTCAATTGTTGATAAGGACAGCTCATAAGCCCATAAGAAAGGATGACATTAAATGTTTTAACTAAATAGGGATATGATGTCATTAGTGTTTTTCCCTCTTCATAAGCTGGATAAGGGCATCAATCAAGATCCGCAATCTGAATACCGGATACCGTATCGGAACCTTATCAGTTCGGTACGATATTGTACATCACTGTATCAAAATAGCTCTAACCATTTTTTTTTAATTTTTAACTCGGTAAGCCTCGATACAGATAGGTACGCACCTCAGTAAGTCTCAGTACAAATCGGTATACCTCAGTACAGGGCTTGTACCAACTTGAAATTAAATTTCTTACCGCTTTTCTTCCGGTATGGTATGGTACGCCCCATATCGGGCGGTATGGGGCAGTATGGCAAACCATGGCATCAACACTCATTGCCTTTTATAACATAGTGATATCTACTATGACTCTGTAATATAAGAACATTTTGAATGAATGAAATTACAAAATAATATTTATTTAACAACTAAAGTATGAACAAGATGATTCAAACATATGAAACTGTAGTTAGGGTTTTAAACTGAACATTTAGTTGGAATATCTGAGAAAGGATTATAATACTAATAACATACACTGGTCAAAATTAGATGATGTCACCTTGATTGTAACAAGATTTTACACTTAGTTGGGATGCAATAGAGGATCTTTAGCCATTGATGGAACATGGAGCAGATGACTCCACTCATGTTCATCCAAGATATACATGAGTTGGTTGAATATAGATTGACCATAACCAAACTAAAGAATGATCATGAAAGTCAATTATCATGACTAAATCCAAAAGTCCAAATTAATCACTCTAAGCTAGTGTAAGAACGGGTCAGCTAGCTCAACCAACTTTTTTAGTTGGGTCTAGGGGCAGAACATGAAATCTTCTTTTTTTTTCTTTTTTTTTTTTTTGGGGGGGGGGGGGGGGGGGGGGGGGGGGGGGGGGGTGGTATCTAAAAAAGAATCAATTTTGATTTCATTCAACGTTTGATTCAAGAACTGCGCTTAGCCCCCTTGCTAATGAAACGACTATGCTGCAATGGATGGCAGAGGGTCCACAAGGTCATGGGGACAATATATAATACTTCTAAAGACAAAAATATCTAATTAAATACTACATTTATTTTCATAAAAAATTATGTAAAGTATTTATTTTGATTAAATTATATTTAAAATTTCTTTCTCAAAATAAATCATATTTAATTGCTAGAGTTGCATTTTTGTACATTGACCAATCCATCTGTCCCTAAAATAATCGCATAAAAAATCAGACTTGCTTATTAATATAGACAAAAAGAGACCTATAACTCTATAGGTTACAATCTTTTTTTGTTAGATAGACTCCTCTTTATTATTTTGCATAATATGTTTAAAAAAGTAATGATCTAATGGCCATAAAAAAGATGATTCGACAAAGTATATAGAGATTTAGGAATTCTATAAACAATATAAATTTACTTTTGATAAATATTAAGGGTTTGGATGAAAAATCGATTTGAAAAAATAAGGAAAAGCTATAACGAAACCCTGAAAAAATAAACTACAAAGGATCAATTGCTTTTGAATATGAAAAAAGGAAGAAAAGGGTATGTTTAACTTTTGTCTTCATTTTTTTATCTTTCTCCATCATTTACTATAATTACTTTTTTTCTGGTTCAATAAAATGGCATTACATATAGGTTACTATGTAATGGTAATCAAATAATTTATATGGAAAGTGATTTACGGTAATATCCATTCATTGTCATAATTTGGTCAAAGTTTGCATAAATTAACAAGAACTTATTTGGTAGAAAAACTAACAATTCGAGATGGTTCCCCAATAGAAGGAAAGACACTAAATGACACTAAATTGAAAGAATAAGGGAGTCGCGCGCACGCGAGAGAGAGAGACGTGGAAGGAGTAGAGAGAAATCTAAGGAATTTACTTCGGCGAGCAACCCTTTTACTTATTATTTCCTAATTTTGTTTAGGATTACTCAAGATTTAATTTATCTGAAGGAGCGTCATAGATTTTAAGGCAATTTCAGATTTTTTTTTTCCTTTTTTGGACGGGGTAGTGCTGGGTTGTGGCCCACTACCCCCCGGCGTCTGCCCAAGATTGGATCACGGGTGACCTGTTGACTGTGGGTTGATTGGATGAAGCACACTATTTTCTAATCTCCTTTTTCAATGTCCTCTTCCATAAAAGATTAAAAGTCTTTTTTCCCATCCTCATTGAATAGGATCCCCTCCCTTCAAGATTGCATCAGTTTCTTTCCTAAATCATCATTCGCAGCACTTTACTCATTTCATAAGATTTCCTTTCTTTAATCACTATCTTCCCTTTCCCCAGATCATCTTCTACTGGATTGCATGAGAGAGTTCAAAACCTTTAGCCTGCTACTTTAATCCAAAAAGGAAGAGAAGGGGAAAGACCTTCAATGACACAAAAGAACATGATTCTGGCATCTTCACAAGTAGCTAAGAGAAAAGTGGTCAAGTCCTGTTGTTGGCAATAGGAATGACTGTAAGTCTGTGACTTAGGGATCAATCAACAGCAACATATAAAATGAGAGGAGGTGGGCGGTGAGGATAAGTTGGTCTCTGGTGGATCAGACAAAGAAAAGAGTTGGGCTTGGGCTTTTCATTCTCGTCCCTTTTTCTTTTCCTTTTTTAAAGATATGTAGCTTGTTGGACAATCGAAGCATAATGGTTTAAGTTAAGTGGTTGAACCTTCTAGCTCAATGGGTCTTTTAATATTCCAGGTCTCAAATTGACCAAAAACATTTTGCTTAAGGGGCAATGGATCAAATGGGTCAACCTAATGAATTTTTAAAACATTACTTCAAGCACCTTCCTATTAGTAAGAGAAACTCTTTTGCTTCATTAGACTTCCAGCAACTAGTACTACCTTGATTTTGTCATAAAAGATGCTCGTTTCTAAATGTAAATTATTGTCGGTGATGACTAGAAGAACACCTAGTTGACCGTATTACACCATGTTTAACAATCTCCCAATTAGTAAGAGAAACTCTTATTGCTTGACTAGACTTCTAGCAACTAGTACTAGTGTACTACCTTGATTTTGTCATAAATATGCTCATTCCTAAATGCAAATTATTGCCACTGATGACCAGACGAACACCTAGTTGACCATATTACACCATGTTTAACAATCAATTATAATTTCATACACAGTAAAAAAAAGGGCAGCTCAAGCATGAGGCTCCCACAATTGCAGGTTCCGGGGATATGTAGCTTTACCTTTACTATTTCTCGAACCAGCATACTCAGGTCACTATGTAGCGATCTTACCATTGCACCAAGGCTCACCTCTTTAAAAAAGATGACTTGGAGTACTAAGCTGCTTCACTCAATGTGTTCACATAAAAACATATGAAAAACGATTACGGTGCTAGATTCTACATTGCTGAAGAAATATTAAATCGATGATATTCGCATAGAGATGTTATAGAAGAAAACTATACAGTAATTTTGAATTCTTACCATTCTTTTCAATTTTTCTAACTTTAATTAAACTCTAATTATATTCTGTCCTTAAACTAGATAGGTGCTTAAAAATTATGAAAATGACAAAGTAAATGGGAAATATTTAAATCCACCAAATAAAGAATGGAAACTCCATAACTGTACATTATTTACAATCAAATGTAGAGTATATAAGGATTGAAGACTTCATTGAATTAAACTGTAATACAAATTGTTTTACACAATTTGAAGGCTTAAAACTTACCCCAAATCATTAAGTGCTAAAGCTACCGCACAAAAGTTAGGCACTCCACTCCTCATAACCTGATTAAAATATATCTCAACTGTTAGCTCCTAAATTATTAAACTAGCACAAAATAGACATCAAAGTATTGGATACCAGATATCAACACGACTTACAAGGCTGAAAGCATTCATTTATATGACCACAATATACATGTATAAAGTATGCAATAAGGCAATTAAAGCAAGTTGAACGACTAATAATTTCTAATCAACCTGAAATACTTAAACATGTTCACCAACACTTCACATAGTGACTTATTATTCCTTTGTTAGTATGAAATATACATATATTCAAACTCATCCTATGAATGGCTTTTTTTTTGTCCTTATATTTCACAGATCAACTTATCCATTTATATAGCCTCAGATTGGTGAACTCTGACCAAGCAATCTCATTTGATATGGCTAGAAGTACTGTCCAGAAAGCGCAAGAGCAAATCTTATTAATCACTTGTTATACCAAGTTGATACCCTCAATCCACAGTGACATGAAAAATAGATATATGATATGTTCACCAAGATTTTGACCTTGAATAAAATAAGTGCTACAAGCATTGTTTCTAGGCTTACAGGGCTGGGTTTAATGCATATGCAAACATGAAAAGTGAATGTTGTGTCAACTTAGGATTATGTTCAGGATGCAGGTAATCAAAATAATGGAGAATTATATGCAAATTTATAGAAACATGTGGAGATGAAGTTCATAAATATTTCATGGGTATCGTTGCAAAAATTAGTGAAAGGCCAAGCTATGTAGAAATTTCTGTTTAAACATGAAATTCTCTTCAAATCGAACATTGGAATTTTGATATGAAATTGATATGAGAGGTAAAGATTTATCTTAGGATATGGTACCATGATCTAAGTAGAAATCAATGCGCTGATATAGAAAGTAAACTGACACTACAATTTGCTAATCCAAGGTTGCTGGAGGCATTTCTTTGAAATAAGTTGAACTAACGTGGGAAGAAAACAAAAGGAAAGAAAAAGAGGATGGATAGAAGTGGGGTTAAAAGACGGATTTTGGTTTTTTATACAAATATGAAAAAGGAATAAAACAATTTTTGGGAACCTATGGAAAAAATGAAAGAGGATGATGACCTGGGCGGCGCGCCCGCGCGCGTTGGGAACCGCGCGGGTGCGCTCCCACGTGGCGGACCAAGTCGCCACTGGTACGCCGAACCGGTACCAACCACACGCGCACGCTGCCGCGTGGCGGACCAGGTCGCCACCGGTTCGGCGTATCTTGGGTCACACCACCATGAAGAAGAGATGGCACACTTGCTTTATTGTTCAAAATCCGTAGTGTAATTTTAAATGAAGTTGTATCCCTAATCTAGGTCATTATGGGTTTCATATAGATTTAAGAGCTTAGTAGCTTGAAGCAGTTACAGCCATGTAGGTACGGTGCAGATGCAAAAATTAGGGTATGATGAGATGGAAGCATTTAGGAAGCATCTGTTGAATACATAATAGTGATTATTTTACTCGCTCATTTTTACCCTATATATTTAAATTAATAATTTATTGAGATATATCAATTCAGTTGAAATTAAGTGGGCCAGATAAGGCCAAATAAAGCATGATATTTAGTTGAGCCGTGAGATATATCCTCTCCTCGTTCTCTATTCCCCATCCACCAACACCCAAACCCCTTCCTCATCAACCCTCCCACTACCTTCTTCCTCCCCTCTCCCCCCCTCCCCACCCCCTCCCCCGCCCATGCCCCTCCCATCACTTCCCCTCTCTTTCTCTTTGGAGCTGCCTTTTGGGATTTTTGGACCCATGTTTCTTAGCTGAATACTATTCAGAAGTGCTGTAATGCAGTTCTGGGATAAGTGCGATAGGGAAAGCAAGCAACTTGCTTTTGAGTTTGAGAGTACAACTTATAAAATGAAGAAAATCCTTTTCTTCTAATAGAACATTGATTCTAGTAGCAGTTAAATTTCTCTTACTTGAAGACTTTCAAAAGACAAGGCAAAAAGAAAAAAATAGCATTTAGAATATATGGAAACTTACATATAGTGACATAAAACTTACTTTTTGAAACTAATTTATAATGATAACAGTTTCCTACCCAAGCAGGACTTTAAGGCACCAATCTACACTAATTAGGAACGCAAAATCCTAAGAATAGGCCCAAAAATCATAATAAAATTGAACTCAAAGACTTAAACAACCCCTGGGACTCCTGGGAAACGAAAATAAGGCAAGCCCACATCATTAACATACAATAAGGTTCATATTGAAGATGTTGGGTAACACACACACACGAGAGAGAGAGAGAGAGAGAGAGAGAGAGAGAGAGAGAGAGAGAGAGAGAGAGAGAGAGAGAGAGTCAAAACAATAGGAGTTACAACAAATAGACAATGCATAAACAAATTAGTCAAGCACACTAAGGACATAGAGAAAGATACTAGAGATTGCAAAATCAAGTTTACTTACATCATAGGTGTCTACAAGGGTGAGGAAATTATTTGGAAAAGCCAATGCATATGATGTGAATGCTGCCAGCTCACTTTGATTCGTCTCACCGAAAACACCACGCAATGAATCTGTCCACTAAAAGCATACAAGGATAGATTTGATATATAGTTCAAAATAAATGAACAAAATTATCAGAAGTAACCTAAATATAAATACTTGATGGATCTGCATCTATGAAAGCTACAAGTTCACCTAATTTTCGGCATATACAAGTGCATTCAGATGGGGATAAAAAAATTGTGTTAAAGTTGCATGGAACATATTGCTATATGAGCAGCAATACACCTCAGCACGTGAATTAAGTACTATGTGAGAATTTATGCATACATACAAATGTAGAAAGTGCATCCCTGTGCCTTCATGAAACTGTGTTGCATAATGTGCAGCACAAATGCACATCTAAACTTTTCAAAACATCTATCCAACACTATTTATTCCATTCATCCCCTGCCAAAAAATGGAATCAGTACATTTTTTTGCTCACATTGTTTTCTCAAGCAAAAAGGCCAAAAATATAATTTACAGCAGTAAATTATGACACTATGATTGTGTAGGTCCATCTGTTCTGGTATTCATGTATTGATTTGTCAACCTTGCATGCTCTGGCTTGGGGCTCCCATAGCTGGAGAACCTTAAGTTCTTCCTTCTGCTTGCTGCACGGGAAGGTGCGGTTTTTCTAATGTGCCCATGACTAGTCTTTGAAAGAAAAAAAAAATTCAATAAAGTACAAGAAATTTCACGGCCTTGGAAGCCCAGCACTTCAACAATTACCAAATCTCGCTCTGGGCCATCCTCATTGCTTTGCAGTTTCACCTTGCTAGAGAGCCTATTGAAGACCTGAACCAAACTCCTAATCAAATTTCTGGTCATCACCTAAATGATTATAGATTCCCTTTGCCTCTCTTTTACCACGTCCTTTGATGAAGTTTCCATAGATGTGCCCATTTTTTATTCTCAATAATAGTTTCACTAAATGTACTCATTTTAATGGTTTTCTCGTGGACATCCACTTTCTTATCGACCAAGGCCAAGTTCTTAGGGCAGATTATGTCATCCAAGTGATAGGAAACTGTAATTACAGGTCATCACATTCAGTCCATTAGGGATGTTCTCTCTCCAAGCATATTCAGAACACCCGAATAGCCAGTCAATTGGCTGGTAGTGGAGGGGTAATGTTGCATACATTTGACCCTTCCCAGATCCTGTGGCGGCAGAAACCTTATGCACTGGGATGTTCTCTTTTTAATAATTGCAAAGTCAACCAGCCATTAATGCATGTAAACCATATTAAACCGAAGTATCTTCGAAATCAATAGCTCCACTAAACTTGACCCTAAGCCATAGGTCATTGGTATTTCCTGCCACATATACAAAAGCATCTTAGGTCACAAAGTCCCAGCCAAGATAACCCAACTATTCCAAGTTAACCCATCTCTCGAAGGCCAAAGTCACCTAACCTAGCTATCCAATATTTTCTAACCTGAATAATATTGTCACATGGATATGGGTACTGGTCTCAGGTGCATGTCCAAGAGGCAGATCCATCTTATCACCAAATCTTAGTATTCAGGGATTTGGCTAAAAAGGATCAGAAACAGAATACGAATATGTGGACATGCTATACATCAACTAATTTTTGTGAAACCGTATCGTGAATTTTTAACATTTTTAGTGACAGTCGTGCCATGTTCACATCCATTCATATCTATCATGGATATAATTATGATTTTTTTTGTATGTTTCGCAAACATATTCTTGTTTCTTCCAGAGACAGGATTGGTATTAAATAATAATCAAAGCAAGGTCACAACTCACAACAATAAAAACTCTTTGTGAATAAATCCTTTCGACAAAGTAGCATACAAAAAAGGGACTAAAAGTTAATAGCTTCTTAACCAATGGGATCAAAGCATCCATCTCATGTTCTTTATAAACATTTGCAATGCATATGCTGTATGCTTGAATCAGATCCGTATTTAATCCCTTCTCGTTTGATGCCACCACACAATGGCCTCTATCACCTCTGCTACAATGACTTAGGACCTCATCCAAAAATAGCTATAGCAAGAAGATTATCTCAATTTGGGTCCTTAACTCTGTTTGTGTACCCAAGACCCTTTCAATCCAAACCTAACGTGGGACAAACCATGGTCCGCCGAACCGGTACCGGTAGGCATACGGGTGGCCTACTGGACCGATTTAGTACCAGTAGGCGTACCGGTGGCCTATCGGACCCGTTTGGTACCGGTTCCGACCGGTGCCGAACCGGTTTGCATAGCCAGTGCGCGCTGCCCAGCACTTGCCCGCGCTGTTCCCAGCGCGCGGGCATAGGCGCGCTTTTCCGCGTGGGGGAGCGTTGCCGCGCGCGCTCTTCCCGGCACAAACCGGTCCGGTTCGCTTCGGTACACTTCTGTACAACTCGGTTCCGGGCTCAAGAGGCCAGAACTATTTTTCACCGCCGTACCAGACCGGTCAGGGACCAGACTGGTCTGGTACGAGCTGAACCGGTCAGTACGGGCTGGTTCAGCACACTATGGACAAAACACACTCCTGCAATGGTCCTCACATGCTCCCCTATTTAAGCCCTAGCAACCTCACCAAGGAGAGTCTAGTCAGTGACAAACATCATGATTGGGCTCATGGTTAGCCTTGGAAGGGTTTGTGCTGCCATGTCCCCTCGCCACATATGGGCTATGGGTTGGAACAGCTCTGATGCCACTTGTAATGATTGAGGATCTCATCCAAGAAGGTAAGCAAGAAGGTTGTTAATTAGAGTCCTTGGCCTATTTATATACCTAAAAACTTCCCAAAATGCACCCAATTGGAGACTAAACAAACTCCTACACATGTCCTCACATTTGTCCTCTCTCTTCCATTTTGTCTGTCCACCAGCAAGGTGTTGGCCACGCCATTCGCTCAACCTAGTCCACCTTCATTGCAAAAAGCCACCTCATCCAGGTATCTCTGTCTTGCTTTTGGCTTTCCGCCCTCCCCTTCCTTCCCTCTCTTCCTCCTCACCTTCAGCTTCCCCTACAGTCTTTTCATGGAAGTCATGTTCGAACAATGTTCATGTCAGGCATAAATTCCACACTCACACGTATGTTTTGTCGTGTTGATATTGTTATTTATGCTAGGGGATTTAGGCGAGTCCAGGTATCATAACTGTACGGTGAAAGACATTTTTCAATCCTTTGAGCATGAGTTGAACACCATAATGTACCTTGACTGTAGGAGCTGCCTAGCCCCCATGGAGCCTTGTCAATCTGAAGTCTTCTATCTTATCAAACTCACACAAGCATCCACTGGAATCCACTAATCTATCCATCCAAATTTTCACCAAAAAGTTCAATTCTAGAAAAAGAAAAGTGATATCACTCCAGAGAAGCAGAGTTATTAGTTATATCAATCACATTCTTCATAACTTCTCCCTAATTCATAACTTACTAGACCAGTATCGATTCTATTGAATCATCATATAATTTGATCTCATAATACAGTTGAACTAAGTGAATACCCCAATTTATTACATGAACACAAGTTAACTAAGAATATCATTTTGACAAAAATGGATTCCTTAAAACCACCATGGACAGCTATAATACTATATCTTAGTAATGCAGAAACCACTACATAGGTTCCCTTGAAGCCATTAATGAGTGTTGATAAATGTAAAATTAGGAGTTTTAATAATAAAATGAATTGCATAATCTCGTATAGACATCTATGGATAACAATTTGCTTACCTGTGAAAGATTCAACTCAAATTGTTTTTCAGTTTTGTGAACAGCCATTGGTGCATGAACCCAGGCACTTTTGTTCTCCCAGCCATCTAGGCCATTTTCATGGTTCAATTTGCAAAATGCAAATGATGTTGCTTTTCTTGTACTACATCTAGTTAGAAGATGATCATAAGCATTAGCATGATCGGCCAAATCTAGTCATCTTGGCTTTACTAATCCTTCCCATTTTTGCCTATTAATGGCGACATCCTTTTTTAGTTCAACCTCTTCTTCCATCCGGGTTACTTAGCTCTTACCCTATTTCTTGGTCCTTAAAATGTCTAGTCTAAGTAGCTCGGTATAGATTTTTTTTCTTTAATAAAATGAACAGTGGACTACGTGGAAATCCTATTACAAAATAAAATGGTCAAAGTATTGATGAAACCTCAAGTATGTATTCATCTAGACTTTAAGCAAATAATTTTCCTAGACAGTTGGTATCAATGCAATTTCATGGAGAACAAACATTGAAGCACTTACATCTACATCCATGAACATGGATCTTCATTATTCTGATACTCATTAAACACACGCAAACACATATAGAGATTATCTTCCCTATATCTATTTATAAGTTTCATGAAAACTCGGTTTTACTTGACTATTGCAAGGACTAGATCAAAATGTTCTGTGCATCTATTAACAAGCACTATTAAATGCTACCATAAATGAAGACAGCATGTCAAATAATTGGATAATCTCTATGAAAGTATGAAGTACGAACAATTCATGACTTGCTCGCATATCAAACTAGAAACCGAAAATGAAAATGAATTGAACAAATTAAAACATTAGCAAATAGAATCCAATTTTGAGCTACTAATATGTTAAAGTCTATATAGCAGCAGACACGGAGAAAAAAAAAAGGTTAAAGAAGCTAGGTATACATGGAAGAAATATAAGAACTAGCTAATCCATAAGAACCTGAATTTTGCCGAGCCAGGCTTGCACTAGACTAACAAAATCTTCGCATGTGCTTGACCCATCATGACTTTGAAGTGCTTTGCCGATGATCTCATCATGACCCTAAAAAAACAGCTTAACAAGTTAGAGCAGCATATGCCAACGTATATTACTAGAACTATGGTTCGCCGTATCGGCCTAAATCAGGCAATACAAGGCATACCGTACCGTACTGGTATTCGATACAGATGGCGTACCGATATTTGGTACGGCAAAATAATTCTGTACCGTACTGTACCGACAAAGTGCTGGTATGGCACCGGTACGGGATCCGGTACCAAGAAGGCGAACCTTGACTAGAATTTTAGAACGTGTGATGCAAAGTGCCTGAATCTGTAGGTGATCATAAGATGGATTTATTGAAATTTCCTTTAAAAAAAATCATGAGTTGTATGATGGACAGTTTTGGTCTTATAACTTAAAAGAGGAGAAACCTCTCTCTTTCTCTTCCCTTCTCACCTTGCTCCTTTTCTTTTTTCCCCATTTGATTATTGCAGATTGGACTAGATTCTTTTGATCGTCAAACTTGGCTAGGATAATGTTTAATGATTCATTAGGTTAGGGGATTGAATTAGACCATTTTTTCCCATAACAGATTAGACTCAGATCAACTGCAATCCAATTTAAATATGTAAATCTAGTTATGGTTCCTTGAAAATTCCAAATTCACCATTTTCAAGATAACATTTCTACAAAGCCATCCCTCCAATCAAGGCCTTGTCTCTTCCACCCTTGTTATTACAGACCAAATGTATACCACATCACTATCCTTCAAATATTTCAAATGCTCTTCTTATTAGTGACTATTGTCTTAAGAGATTTCCGGTAATCACAATTGTCCCCCTCACAATCTCATCCCACATAATTACCATCATTAATCCCTAAACTGACCACCGCCCTCTTTATGCTCATCAAACTACCACCAACCACAATTCCAACTCCCCCCTTGGACTTCTCTATGCATATCCTTTCCACTTGACATTAGCAACTTGGAACCGTTCTATCATCATCTAACACATGAGCTGCACTTGAAAGCAATGCTAGGAGGACAAACTGTACATACATACTTGCCCCATGGGAAAACTAAGGTGTCATAACTTTTTCATCAACATGACATCAACTAGGTTCACAAAGCATAGTATGTGTATTTCGTGGGGCCAAACCGATGTCATGCTGATGAAAAATGTATGTGAATGCAAGATGTCCCATAAAGTGGTCCACCAAGCATGTTCTTCCATGAAGACCCTTTCTGCTGCAAGGGATGACTCATGATCATTCTTAGTGCTACACTAGCATAGCACATTAGAAGCCACCTCACTCATTACTCTATTGTTTAGCTCTTAAAAATGATGATTGTGACTCATGCTCCTGATTCTTCAAGTAAAATCCAAAAAAAGAAAATCACCAGTCATCTTTATTTGATAAGGACAATTCTTGTCAATCAACCACCCAATATCCGACATGAAAAAATCTTGTCAATCAATAACCCAACAATCATCAACTCAGATCCACAAATCAAGTGATTGAAATAGGGAATATAGCCTGCTTAACCCAGAATCAAAATTACAGAGCTTGACTTCAACACAAATGTTCATTAGTTTGTGAAAAAGTCAACCTAATTTACAAGCACAACCCCATTAAATTCAAAATAAAAGTACTCAGACACCCTATTGCTCAAGTTAATTGGCAAAAAGAAACTGGTTTAATGATACAATCATATGAGAAATGACACCCAATCTCATAGCCTACATGTGACATTTTCAAATGCCCGATCTTGCCACATTAATGAAGCAGGAGTGGATGGAGGTGTAGGGAATTGGATCACTCAAAGGGATTTAGAAAAGGAAACACATAAAAAGTGGGTGCAGGAACGAGTTTCCAAAGAGATGTTGTAACAACTAAGGCAGAAGTTTCTTGGTACTACGGAATCAGCTTGACCTCTTTTAATACTTCTTACTTTTCTCAGTCTTTATGTAAGTGATCAATGACATGATTATAGAATGTTTTCCTAAATGAAGACCATTCTTTCAACTGTCCTCCATCACGGTATTGAATATTTTCCAAGATCTCCCCTCCACTTAACTAAATCAACTCATCGGTGACATCAGACAGCATGGGACACATTTTATTCTTCACAATGAAAAGTGAATCTCACGCAAAAAGCACTTCTAATGTATAAAGGACTATTGGCCCCCATTCATTTATGGTACCCATCCATCATTTGTCATTTCATTTGCTAGTGCATCTTAAGCACAAATCTATAGCATCCTTGGATTCCCTGCCATCTACACCTATACCTCCTCCAAACCCTTTGCAAGCACATCTTCATTCCTAAGACCTACTTCAACATAGAAAACATTCAATCTATGCTCCTCACTTTAAAAAAAACAAATTTTACCATCCAACAGTTAGAGCTCAGCCTCCTACACACAATAGAACCTAAATTAACCTAATGTATAATTTCTCATGCACATCAAATACAAAACCCTATCATGAGGTACTTTTACCATCCATCTCCAGGCAACTGAGTGCAAAAGATCAAAAGTCTTATCCCATTTAGTTATTCCAGATGTAAAAGAATTTTAACTACTTTGGAATACCACAACATTAGAGCTGATCAAAACCCGGGCCGGGCCGGGCTCTACAGCAGAAATTAGGCCCGATGGCTATGCCCAGGCCCGGCCCGGCCCGACTGTCGGGCTTAAATTTTTGTCCAGGCCCGACCCGACTTTATAAATCTGGTTCTAGGCTCGTCTAGCCCGGCCCGACCCGACAGGCCCGATTTTTTCTTTGTTTGGAATATGGAAATGGGCCAGAATGGCCCGACCAAGCCCGGCCCGATTTTTTTGGTCGGGCCGCTTTTCTTGCCCAGGCCCGACCCATGGGCCTTTTTTTAATGCCCAAGTCTGAAAAATTCCGGGCCGGGCTGGGCGGGCCAAAAGGCCCGTGATCAGCTCTACACAACATATTGACTTGCATAACAAAATCGCCATATATCCCAAATAATTATGATATTGATTATAGTAGAATATCCAATATAATATCAGGTTTATAAGAGATAATATGACTGCCAAGAACCATTGATTCCAAGCTAATGCAAAAAGGCATTCTCATGATCATTCCTACAATATTTTGATAATCGCACACCTAAGATCGCATTATAGGTGTTATACACTATAATGTATTAGTACCAACCATGTAGGAGCTAACAAAGGCATGTGAATGAGTTCCGCGAAGTGGTATACCAAAGAGCCTTCCAGCTGCAACATTACTGTTGAAATAAAATGAGATAAGGACTTAAAAAACATAGCAAAATCATTCAAATCAATAGTGATAAGCATCCAAAAAAACAGAAATACAGGGAAAACAGATAACTAAGAGATAATTGAGCAAGATCTACATGCAAGTACAGCATGCTATGCTATTTCAGCCTGAAGATGCATTCAAATATTAAATTTGCATGAAAGCTCATGAAGCATAAATAATAAAAAGACATGTTTGACGTATATTGTTAAGGTCAAGCAGATTAAGCACAGTGAAAGGAGATTGTGTCGGGAGTAAAATAGTAAAAGAAAAATGGGGAAGAAAACAAAAATGGCTTAATGGCTTTATGACCTAAGAAGGTTGGAGAAACAAAATTAATGGTGAAACACTATCAGAACTCAACCCAAGGGTTAGTGATTTAACATTGACTAGAGTTAATGGTCAAAGCTAGAGAAAACTACACAAACACTTTATAGGGTCAAAGAATATGTCAAGTACCACAAAAGTGGTAGATAGATAGTCAAAACAAATAATTGGTTTGATAAGCATCAGAAGAGTGAATTTATATTGAAACTATTTTCTTAGCAATGTTAGGTTTCTATTTATATAACTAAATGATGTATTTACTTATATTACAAGATTCTAAAAAACCAAATTAGAATAAGTCAATATAGAACATACATAAAAAAATACTAATATCAAAAATATTTTTAAGAAACTGTTGATCCAAGATGTTGTATGGCTTGCTATTAATGTCATGTATTATAGAAGTGGCTATCATATTTGCACTATCTAAGAAAAACAATTTTAAAAATTGAAATTAAGATCATCTCTATAATCTTATCCACTAATATTTTATCTTACTAAAAAAAATAAGGATAAGTTATCTTATTCAAAGATTTATTAAATTGAATAATATAAAATCTGTACCTTGTGAATACTAGAATTTAAAGTGCTAGGGGGTTCACTCTCTCTTTCCCTTTCAAAAAAAAGAACTCTAAAATAATTCATATAAATGGTCATACATAATAATATATTAAAAAGATAATTAATTTATTTCTAGGGTCTGTAAATTGTTGATAATTTGTAAATTTTCAATTTCCCTTGTGGATTCTTATGCAAATCAGAAAAATTTAATGTTTCTTTAACTAGTACATTGACTAAGTTTGTCCATGGAATTAATTTATAAATTACTTATGGGGGAATATTTTATTTTATCAATGAGACAAATAACAGTTTCTTTGACAAGCTTTTAGTTTCTGTCTAGGTCCTAGGACTATCTTATTTTTTTAAGGCTTATAAAAATATATGTTAGAATCTCATCAATCATACTTCCAATATTGGCAATTGCAGAATTACGCACATCTCTGTACTATTGTTTTTTCAATAATTCTTTCTTTTGCAAAGGGGTTCATCTCCCTATGAAGGCACTAAGTCCAACTTAAGAATGATGGAGATTTTTAATTTTTTTCCATCATGTACTTTCCGTTTGAAATGTTCTATAACACAATTAGCGTTCGATACAGTTTGCTGTTAGCGGGCCTTAACTAACGGGTTCTAGGTCCATTGTAAGTAGTGTAACAGGTTTTATATGACCAGCCAGATTATTAAACATATTTTGCTAGTTTTGCATGAATAAGTAGTTGCCCTATTACTAATTGCTTAAAAAGATCAGCAGTTGAGATATCTAACCAGATTAAAGCAAGCCATAGAACTTTCTCCTCTCACTTTTAAAAAATTCTTCTCTTCTTTCTACTCATCCGCTTCTAAATCTCTTCTTCTCCTTATTTCTTTTTTACCTTTGTTATTGTTTTACTGTCATAGTTTATTGCCTTCAAGCGAAAATGAAGGAGTTCTAGTTTCTTCTCCTTATTTGTTTTTCCTTTTGTACTCAGCTAGACAGGAGGGGAGGGAATCACAGATAGGCCTTGTACCTAAAGTTTTGCACGTATGATGTCTCGTGCGAGCATGTGTTTAGTCCCACATTGGTTACGTGCTGGAGAGATTTTGGGTACTTATACAGGGCCAGGAAACTTAAATAATACCTTCTGGTTTGTTCTTTTAGGTGATGTCCTGGGTCATTACAGCATAGTTTACTTCTTCAACTCTTTTGCAGCAGTGTCTAATCAGGTTTATCTTAGGGTCAATTTATTATGTTTAGCTTTCTGCTAAAAGCAATTCATGTCATAAAATTGTCAAAAGTTAGCACTACGAATTTTACACTCATTTGCATAATGTGGATATGGTAAGTTTCCTATAAAGATCCAAATAGATGAGGCCATTTAAGCACATCGAAAGTTAGAACGGTAAGACCCCTACGACATGGCATTGATTTTTTCAATAGAGTAAACCTTGTTGAATCAAAACCTCCCATATAGCAGTATCTTGAAGCACTTATGCCTCCATCAGGCCCCTGAGCATAAGATTGAGAAAGAAAAATATAATAAGATAGATATTCATAAAGCTTTGACAAAAAGGAAAAGACAAGCAAACAAGAAACCCACTTGTGCCCGTCGAAGCCCAAATTCAAGCAAATTTTTTGACTTTCCTGCAACAAATCGGTGTCTTGCAGCATTTGTAGTAACTAATGAGGCATAATTGACAAGATTTACAAATGGAGTTTCAAGCAACTGTACCACCTGGGAAATATCATTGCACTTATAGGTGTCATTAGAATAATAGCATCGAAAAGCACAACTTCATGCAACCATATCATGAAATGACATACTAAAATGTGATCCATAATTAAAGATCTAGCAAATCCAGAAAACTGGCAGCTATTTAAAGGTACTCACAGCAACTGGTCCTTCTATTCTCATTAAAGGTATTTTAGGAAACACAACAGAGCCCTCAGGAATAGCATAAACCTCAACATCTGAGCAATCAATTGCCCTGAGATAGTCAAAGAAACCATCCTGAAAAAAAATATTTTCAACAAATGTTTTAAGTAAGAGTGGCATTCTGGAGTGAACATAAACTTGTATCATAATGCATTTACTAACTAAAAAGGTTGCTTAAACTCGTATGCTATTAATACAACAAAAATTAAGAGTTAATTGGTATACACAGTGCAGTTATAATAATCTCTCAACTTGCAGAAACAAAAACAAAGATGAAAAAGGAATTCAAATATTGCCACAAGTCAAAGATTGGTAGTGTTTTTTCTCAGCCACACTACACTTGACTTGCATATATGCAATGATCCTTGTGTTATCATTATCTTATATGTATTTGTTAAGATACTATTCTTTCTCTTCTATTCTCTTTGCCTTCCATTCTGCAACAAGCACTCTAAATTATTTCTTTCTTGTATTTCTCAAGACCTTCCATTCATCAAAGAAATTTCTTACAGACACTGGTTCTCAATATTTTGTACTGTTTTCATTTTCTGAACTAAAGTTTCTTGAAAGCAAACTATAGATGAGAACCAGAATATGATGAATAGAAAGTTCTTGACCTAAAATTCTAATATTAACTGTCATCTAAGAAAATTTATAGTTACAGGACCACATCTCAGCAAACTTTAAATTGATGGATGTTACATGCCTGAGATATGATTCATATATTGTTCAATTAATAGATAAATCTGCATACCATTTCATGCAGTTCATATGAAAAAGATGCCTACTTTCAATCTAATATTAACTGTCATCTAAGAAAATTTATAGTAACAGGACCACATCTCAACAAACTTTAAATTGATGGATGTCACGTGCCTGAAATATGGTTCGTATATTGTTTAATTAATAGATAAATCTGCATATCATTTCATGCAGTTCATATGAAAAAGATGCCATGTCTTCCTTAACTCTTAAAGTTTGAGGGCTTAAGAGCTGGTAGATCTTGTTCCGTCAATTGAAGAACAATTTTGGAAGCAACAAAAAGGATTTTCTTTATTTCAAAAATCAATATGAGAGGATATTTCTTCAATCTAATGGGACTGGAGAATCCAAAATTCAACCTACAAAACATAAGTTGGAAAGGAAACTCGGATAACACTAATTAGCAGGCAAAAATATCCATTTTCAGTTATCGGTGGTGGTGGTCTGGGATAATTTTCCATACATGGGTTCTTATTGTTACCCTGGTTTAATTGTCTTATCTGGATCCAAATAAACATGAATAACTTATATAACATTCACCTTTTCAGTTTTATTCAGCCAAACAAGTTCTTTGGCTCTTGAATAAAACCCCATAATGAGGGGCACTTTTTGGATTTCAAAACTGAAAAGCATCTTTTTGGTACTTGTTCAGTTTTAACTTGTTTAAAACCATTCGAGGGCAAGGAACTGAATAGTTTTAGCTGATAAACAAGGAATAAGTACCTATTTGAATACAATTATCTAAGTATGCTGGTAATATTATTTAGGAACCAAACACAGCCTAAAAGTAAAGAAATAGAGCTGATTATATTAAATTAAATGACCTCACAGAAAAATCTAACGAGAGAAACTCAAGGATTCTTTATAAACAGCTAGATTGAGACATGCTTTCCATTCCTAGATAATATGCTTGTACTTAGTTGTTATTAAAGTATGAAATAGAAATTAGCTGCATGACTTGCAAACCATACCTCACATGTAGGCATGACTGAGCGCAAGAAGGAGATCTCCTCTTCCTTTAATTTGAAATTAGCAATAAGTCTTATGCATTCTTCAAGACCACCAAAGACCGTGTATTCACCACCAAACGGATTTTTTCGGTAGAACAAATCAAACCTGACACAAATGTAAAGATATAGCAAATGTAGCTTGAAATATACTTGTCAACAAATCCTTCCATAGAAATACCCAACATCTGAGATAATGAAGTAAAACAGCGAATCAACTAAGGAGCATCCTAAAAACTAGCATATAGAAAGATAACGAAGCTAAGGCTACAGCAAATCTGTGGTCTCAAAAATGTATATAACATAATCTAATTAGATTCACAAACATTAAAAGAAGTTCTTAGTATTGCCAACTTATTCTGCCAGCTGGATACCATAGTGATAGCTATACCTGTGTCTGTGTGCCTAAATAACCAGATGCAGGGTCCAAGATTTCATTGCTTAGGTGCAGGTGATGCGAAAGCATTCTTTCAGGTTGCATCCTAGTTCTAGGCACAAGACCAATGTACCCTGAAGCTCTAATTTTCATCCACTGACCCATACTTTCACATTTTGAAGATTCCAAAAGTCCGTATTTTTTAGGAGGATTTCCAGTAATGTTTAAGGAGGCTTTTCATCATTGAAGCAGGCACTATTCACAGGTACCTTGCAGCATTGTAGTAGGGGACTGTTCATGGTACTGTATTGGAAATTTATAAGAGACCTTTTTGTCTTTTAGATTTTATCTTCTCATGTTTTTATTAATGGCTAGAAGTTGTTAATATTTTTGGATTTAGAGTTTGTATGAAGGTTGTAAACTTGTAATCTTCTATCTTTAGAAATGGTACTTGAGTTAATTTGATTGAAGGAAAGAAGATGGCCAAAAATTGGCTGTTTCCCTCTCCCCTTCCTTTGTTCTTCATCCTTTGTCCAATTCTGCTCGCTTTCTCTCTCTCTGAGCAATAATATCCAGGATTTGAAACCTGGACCTCTTGAAAGGCAAGCCCTTAGGGATGAGGTGCCAAGCAACTATGTTAATAGTTGTTCATCTGCGTGCTGCTCTCTTTATTCTACATTCTTCTATTTTTCTTTCTATTGGTCTTTCTGTCTACTTTTTGTTTTCTGCAGTTATACCTGAGCTTAATTTAAATATTTTTGTTTTCGCTATGAATTTATTTTGCACTTCTTTGATCCCTTAAGGCCAGTAGTTGCCTCCCTTATCAATGCAAGAAAACACATTGAAAGCTTTTTCCTGTTCGTAAAACCTTAGAAAACCTTAGAAGGTAACTATATATCACTACTTATCGACACTAGAAACCTTCAAAAAGAACTATTGATCCTTGTTTTCCTCCTAATCTTGCGATTAATTCCAACTTTCTACAGCAGATCATAGAATTTTTTCCCCTCTAAAACCCTAACCTTTCAAGGTCCACATTGGACATATGCAGCCCTATCCCCAGCTGTACTAGATCAGTCTATTAAGTGAGGAAATGATCCAGGAAATGGAATGAAAAATCCAACCTTCTCTACAAAACAAACAGACTAATCCTTGGTGTCTCAAACATATAAAGAAGTCTAAACATTAACTGCAGATTTAGATAAGCCATAGCCTATACTCCATTAATATCTTATTATGTAATTGATAAATCATTGCATTGAAACTTCCACAAATCTTGTAGTGACATATTCATGAAACAGATGCTATATTTTGAGAGCTTTTTTACAAACCTACAGTAAATCATATGTAGCCTGTCCAAGGTATTCTTTTAAATTTGTAAGTTAAGAACTATGCAGGTTTATCAAACCATATTCAACTTCTGATTTTGTCATAAATCATGTCATTGAACATCGTAAGCTTTCAACTCTACAAGAGTAAGGAATGAAGCTATGCGCATATGCAGTGATACTTGTTTTTTCATATACTAATAATTGCACTGCAAGATATTCAGTGAAACAAAATAATTATGTGGAACCATGTCCTCGTAATGAACTAGATGCCTGACAAGAAATTGGTGCGATGTAAACGAGCTTATAACCGCAATCGTATGACATCTCACAAACAACTGCTTTGATATTTCTCCATTAGGAAAAATGCAGAATGAAAAATACCACTCTGTGCCTAATTATCAAATAAATTATTTTACTTTACCAATAAAACATCCAAGTCCTTCTAAAGAACCATAGTAACAACATTCATCATCTTTTGAAATTCCTTGTTGAAGTTTTATTCAATAATTCACCATTATAATTCATAAGCATATGTTGGATAATAGACACTAACCCCTTCAAATCTTAAAATCCATGCATTTCCAATACGAGAAAGACAATGGAAGAACATAAAAAGAAGAAAACAAGAAATGTATGTTAGGGGAAAAAACATCCTTTCACACAGCAAGCCCCTCTCAACTAAGCAAGCATAACGTTTACGTATCAAAATTAATGTTGGTAATGTTGGACAAAGAGAGGTCTCTACAGAAGACGACTGAGAAAGCCCCCACAAAATTCAAAGAGTACAATTAAGAGAATCTTGGTATAAATCTGATATAATTAAAAGAATCTTGTTATAAGTAGAACCCACTCACGGTCAGAGAAGCAAATGGCTATATAATTAAGATAAGAAAGAACTCAAATCATTGGGCAGAACACCAGATTATCACCAAGAAGACAATTCAATTCCAGTATCAAGAACCAATCAAAGAAGAGGAGAGGATAGGGGAGGGATTGAAAGGAAAGTCTCACACGGCTCGATCGAGATGCTTGCCGGCCTTCCAGTAGGCGTAGGCCATGGTGAACTGGTAGAGATCCGTGAGGAGAGGGGTCACCATCGGATTCGTCGTCTGCGGGATCGATCGCCCTTCCTCTCCCATCGGTCCGTTCGCGTTTGCCATCGAATCCTGCGTTCTTCGTCTCTCTCTCTCGGCTTCTCTCTCTTGACTAGGGTTTCAAGACGCTGGGGTTGGGGGCCTTCAAAAAGACGGAGGGAGGGAAGAGAAAAAACAAGAGAAAGGAGGGGGGGACTTGGTGGAGTGGGAGTGGGGTTAGGGATAATAGTGACCGTTAGAAGGGCGAGGAGGCGAGAGCCGAGATTCCGCTGCGGAAGCGGTGCGCTTATCCGCTGCTCCGAGTGAGTTGTTCTTGGAATATTCTCTCACCTCGTAGCGATGGAATTTTTTTTTTTTTTTTTTGCATGAATACTTTCTAAAAATGCAAATTTATGAATGTCTCTTAAAATTTATATTTATTTTTATATTTTTATAAAACATTATTTTTCACAAATACTCCTGATATAACGATTCTTCTAATACCATTAATTAAAAACATATTATTTTAATTAAAAATAAAATAAAATTTTGAAATTATTTTTTGTCCCCATCACGATCATCTTATAAATAATTTTTTTTGCACATCTACCAATAAGGGTATTTTAGTTATTTTAATTTAAGACCGTTAATTTTTTAACGGTATTAGATGGTGTAGGTACATATACAAAAATAAAGATAAAAAAGGGATAGAACAGCAAAATAAGTATTTTAAAGGAATATATGTAAAATTTAATATTTAGGAAGGTATTTATGCAAATATATATATATATATATATATATATATATATATATATATATATATATATATATATATATATATCAAAACAAAAGTTGTTGATGGAATTGCAAGAATATTTGTCTTTCGGAGAGAAGGAGAAGATGTTGTGAAATCTCTTAATGGGCAAAAGATGCTGTTGGGGGAAATACAGGTCCCCCCAAAGCATGTGAGTACATCACCAGCACGTAATCAGAGGCGCCCGACCTCAAACGCCCGACCTGGCGTCTGACCAGGCACCCGACCTGAGAGCTCCCGACCTCGGAAGCCTGACCTCACCATCCACCTGCCGCGGTCACATCCTTCTGCAGCTCAACCAGAGACCATCCCCTGCCACCGCCACTAACAATTAATGAGCATGGACTCTGCAGACCTCCGGCTTGCTCAACAATTAATGCGCATGGACTCTGCAGACCTCCGGCTTACTCAACAATTAATACGCATGGCTTTTGCTATCTACGGATCTTAAGCCCTCCACGGCAAATCCGCTCGGTTGCGTCTGATCAGCCATGACAGCTCCTTGGCCCCGGCCTAATCTCCTACGGCAAGGCATTAATTCACACAATCCTGCATTAATTCATACGACATGCTCAATCATACGGTAACTCCGCCCCGTCATATCACAGGTAATCCAGTACCCCTCTATAAAAGGGGAACCCTCCCACCTTAGAGGGGGTTGGACGCTGAAACTCTGGATATACATTTTCCCCCTATACTTTTGCCCCCCTCTGACTTAGGCATTGGAGGGCCGGCATCGGAAACCCCGGCCACCGGCTTTTTTGCAGGCCCTACGGATGACGCCGCCCGCCGACGGATCGCCGCCCGCCAGTTCTCGCCGGAGCTCCACCCTCTCAGCCGACGTCCGCCTCCGGGTCCAATTTCCAGCAACAGATGCAAATGATCCATTGCATTGAGATAACACTACCTCACATTCTTATATATATTATTCTTTCTTTTCCCTTTCGATTTGATGTGATAACTTGTATAAGCGCTTAAATTAGTATCTTTGTTCTTTTGTACTGTTGTTATGTTTAATTATGTACACCTCACTATTGTATTTATTAATATATCAGGCAAAAATTTAAAATTTGTTCTTTGATTCTTAAGTATATGTTTCAGGCTATCATTCTCATCTTACATACTAAAGCACATAGCCTTAGCTCCCTTGGCCCTGTATCTCAAAATACATGTTATTGTTGAATGTAAATTGGCATTTCCTTTTTTCCTGCTTCTGCTTTTGAGTTTGAAGCACATCTTAGTATTAAGACTTAAGTTATTCATCCTCTTCTCTTTTATTGTAGTTGTATTTGACTAATTTTTAGCCTCGCTTGATTAGATTCATGTATGTTTCTGCTAGCCTTCTTTTCACTGACCAGTGGTGTGTTCTTTGTTAGTGTTTAGCACAAGGGCTATCAAAATCTTTATCTTTGTCTCAGGCATCTTAGGATCAGTCCTAATCTGATATGCTTTAATCTGACTTCTAAATTATTTTAGTCCATGAGATGTGATATTCTTGTCTATCCCTAGAAATCTAGAACAATGTAAACGATGTCTTTGCAAAAGAACTGTCATGATTCACTTCTTGTTGACTTCATGATGTTTTCAGTTATGTTCTTTGTTCTCTTCAAACTGCCACTAACTAATGAAAGTGATTCTTGTTGCTGCTTTAATTCTTTATCACTCCTTTTAGTTCTTTCTTGCAGCTATCCAATTTATATTACATCCACATTTAAAGTGCCCTGTTGCACCATATTGCTCTATATGCACTGTTCTTATAGATACTGCCAAAGTAGAAGTTTTATGTACTAAGTTCTGGTGTTTGAAATTATTTTACCTTGGCTCATCTAGTGGTGTATTTGTCCAGTACAGATAGGAGTGCATGGCACACAACTAAACCAGCTGAGCCTTTTTTTTTTTTTTTTAATTTCTTGAATCACAAAAGTTGGTTTCCACTTTTCTTCTCCCTAGAAACCTTGATAACATATTTATTTATTTGAGCTTGCTTATTGCAAAATTTTAATGATTTGTTTTTACAATGAATGATAGATAAATGAATTCTATCAAAGAATTTTTTTTATCCATAAATTAATTAGAGCAACTGAACAAGTATAAGTGCATTGTAATTGATATACTATCAAATGAGAGACAATGTAGGCTTCTACTAAGTAAATTGTTATTTTTGGAGAAAAAAATAGAATTTTATTTTATTTTGATTTTTTATTATGATGATGATGCTAGTTTTCAAACACTTAATGCTTACTAAAACTTGCATATTGTTTAGATGCAAAAAAATAGTATTAGCTAGTAGATGGTTTCAGGTGCTAGCCAGCAAGCATTGTGTTGGGCTAGTATCAACGCTCGATATAGGTATACACCAATCTGTCAAATCTTTTGCAAAAATTTTATGGTTAAAAAGGGATTTCTAATTTTTTTTCTTTTTTCTCTTTTTTCTTGTCATGGAAAGCAAATTTCTTGGCATGGCACAGCTTGGTAGGGCAATGTTGAAGCGATGCATTGAAGATTGTTTCTTCATTAGATGGCTCGTAATGTTTTTTTAAAAGAAAAGGTTTTTTTTTTACTTTGTTGGGGCAAAAAAATATCTTACCAAAATTAAGATGAGGATAGACTCAAAGCAAGATGACTTGTATCCAACACCCAATTTTACTCAAGCAATAAAAAATTATATTTCCGATATATCATTATAATTTATTTTATTGTTTCCAATAACTATGCTTAGTTTTCTCATCTTCCACAAACGAATGTGATATATCTCTGAGTGTTTCTCCAAATATTTGACATGAGGAATTCTTTTGTCATTTCTACGAGATGATTTGTGAGGCACTGTTACTTCTTTAAGTTAGATTCAGAATTAATTTTAAAAAAGAAAAGTTGTTACTAAAATGCTTCTTATAAACATAAATAATCATTATGACAAGATATTTTTTGAGCCAGAATTTGTTAGTAGGATTGAGATGATCATTAGAGCCTTGAATACAAGGTGAAGTTTTGGGGTCCTAAAGAAGGAAAGACAAAGCAACAAGTTTTCTAATTCTACGAACTTTGACCCTGACTATGGTTACATAAGAACAATGCCAATGTCATTCATAAAGTCCAAAGTCTAACTTGATAAATAAATCTTTCCTGACATGTGCGTTGGGCAAGAATGATATCTTGGCTTTTAGCGCAATTTGATTTCAGTCTCATGATAGGATGGACTAGTTGGCCATAAGATTTGGTTCTAACTTGATTGTAATTGGTTAGAAAGTCTTCTACAAACCTAAAAATCAAATTTATATGGCTCACTTCATCCCATGGTGCAAGCTAAAGCTCTTGCCGCAAATCGAGATCCAAAAATTATAAGTTAGAGCAAGTCTCAGTATTATCGAAAGTAATCCATCTCGTTGAAGACTTCAAGTAAAATTGGGACCATAATTTTTTTGAATATAGTCTCGGTCGACCCAAATCCAAGCAGGTCAAAACTACTTTAGGAATTGAATAATTGAATTTTGCCTTTTTGGACCGACCTTGAACAATTGAAATGATTAAATTCCAGTATCAACCCTAGCCTTTTGTTCTACAAATAGTTGGGCTCAACACACTAAGTTCCCCCTTCAAGATAATTCAACCAAAATATAATTTAAGCTTTAGAGGTTTATAAATACCAGAAATAATGGAGCCTAAGAGTAATAACTCAACCCATTCTTTAGAAAATAACAACTTAAACTAAGTACACCATGATTATGTATGATTAAATCTGTACTAATAATCGAATGAGTAGTTCATTCTTAGTTAACAAGCATATTTAATGTTTTTATATAAAAATTTCGCTAATAATTATGGTTTAAAACCACAGTACTTGGAATCAAATGAATAGTGCTAAAAAATTGATTCCAGTAATCAGATTACTAATAGCTGACCAGGAAACCAGCTGCAATAATGTAGATGACTATGTTGAAGGATTTCCATGTCTTGAGATGTGTAGCTGTTTATTTGAGAAGGTAGCATGACTATCTCGTAATCATGAAAAAAAAAAAAGACTTGAGCGAGTCAACAAGAAAACTTGGACTAGTTATAACTTGTTTTAGGTCAGATATATTTAGATATATCTATATATCTATATTTTATATATATATATATATATATATATATATATAGAGAGAGAGAGAGAGAGAGAGAGAGAGAGAGAGAGAGAGAGAGAGAGAGAGAGAGAGAGAGAGACTCACACACACATAAAGAAATTAAAATTATTAGCATTCATCATATATATGATCAAATAAAAACAATTAACAACTATGTCAATCACAAAATACACTTCAAAATTTATATTAAATATTTTGTGCTATATTCACATTTTCTATATAAGAAGTGAACTAAGACATATTCAAAATGTGGTAATTATTTTTCATCATATAAATTTGAGACATCAAATGGATGAGGAACTGTAAATAAGGATAGAACTGGTACCTCAGCATAACAATTTGGAAAACTTGTATTAGAACACATTTATATATAGGTATTGAAGTCGAAAGCCACTGTAAAGGTTAAAAATTGAAATAATAGCCATATGTTGAAAGCGTAATAAGCATCAATTGATCTATGTACCCATTGATTCTGTAAAAAATGTTCAAAGCTTTTTTTAAATTTGTTTAGTTTTAAATCCAAATTATTTTATATGGTCTTCCAAGTTCTTAATGTGAAGGTTAGAATTTGAAATCAAAGTAGTGATCTAATTCTAATATAAGAAAATTCAATGAGAACCGTACCTTTTGCATGTAGATGAAGAAACTAGGCATAATTCAAATGAAACTACAGTTACATGTAGTATTTTGTTCTAGCATTCTTTAATAGTAAAAGTAAATCAAAACTTAGCTAACACTTCTAAGAATTGTCCTAACTAATGCTCAATTGAAAAAAAAATTTGCATAATATGTTATTATCAAGTGTAAAATTAAACTTATAACTCATCAAAAATCCCCACAGCTAAACAATGGTCAAGTACACTATTAAAAATAACAAAATATATATTGAGAAAACAGAATCCAACAATAGGTTGATTCGTAGCCTATTAAAGAAATCATTCAATAGGAATTCATAGTATTATCTAGGCTATTGATCATGTTTGTTATTGCATTTCATGCATTTCTCTAGGACTCCATCTCCTTTGTTCCCATGCAGCTTCAATGATCTTTTGCTTTCCAACTCCAATGCATGTATTTACACCAGAGTTGTATAATATAGCTGGATAATAAAAATGATACACAAGGATTGGTATTTTAATTTGGGGTTAAAACATCAATTTTACCATTCATGGCTCCTAAAACTTTGAAGTTTACCCGTTTTCTCATTTTCAAGATTGTTTAGAGGGCATACAAAATTAATTTTTCTACCAAAATAGATCTCAAATATGTCCAGCATTTAAGGTTTGCATTAAAGTTATACCATACTAATAAAATTAGAGAGAATATGGTGCAAAGTTTTTATTTAATAGAGGTTTCTCATATTACTTATTAAAAAAGTTTGGTTCATAATTCTGATTTCAAGGGATAATTATGTAAATCTACAAGAAACAATGTAAAATATAGTTCCAAATTTTTCTCTCCCTAAATTTTGCTATCCTAGTAACCACACCCCCCTCTCTCTCTCTCTAGACTTTAGATTCTTGACCACACACACCCCAGTTTCTCTCTCTAACTTTCAACCGTCAAGTTCTTTCATTTTGATATAATAAATTTTAGCCATACATCGTATTAAATATAAACATCTCATTTCTAATTTTTCATTTTTTTATTATTTATTTTTGTTGCATTTTATACAAAATTTTATATAATTATTTGTACAATATATTTTAACTTTTTTTATGGGTTTTTTTTTGCATGAATACCCTTCTAATACCCTTCCAAAAGTGATATTTGCAGGTATACCTTCGTAAAACACTTGTTTTGCTATTTTACCCTTTTTTTATTCTTATTTTTGCATATGTATCCACGCCATCTAACGTTGTTAAAAAATTAACGGTTTCAAATTAAAATGGCTAAAATATCCTTAATAGATAAATGTATAAAAAAAAACGTTTATAAGGCGATTATGATGGAGGACAAAAAAGTAATTTTAAAATTTTATTTTATTTTTAATTAGAATAAATATGGTTTTTATTAACGGTGTCAGAAAAACCGTTATATTAGGAGCTTTTGTGCAAAAATAATGTTTTATAAGGGTATACAAATAAATATAAATTTTAAAAGAGTTTTCACACAAATTTGAATTTTAGAAGGATATTCGTGCAACAAAAAGAAATTATGTTACGTTTGCATTGCTAATTTGCCGGTAGTAGTAGATAAATGAAGACCACTTTGGAGCATTTTCTAAAATTCCGTATGTTAACCCTTTGTCCACCGATCAAATGTTTCGTCAAAACTAGTTTTTTTTTTATTATTTATTTAAGAATTGGATCTCGGTCTACGGCGTGGAAGCAATAAGATTCAAAGCTGTGCAGCGCGAGCAAAATTATTGACTAAAAAAACTGAGCTCAGTTGATGACATAGTCCTCGTCCAAGGTCATGCCTTCCTCTGGAACAAGGGACGCTGAAGGTTGAACAAAGAAGAACGAGCGAGTTCCCACTTGTAAGACCAAGTAAATGCCTTGAACTTTAGGTAAATCTAGAACTATATATCACCTTATTTTTTGCACAAACGGTGGAAACTGTTGGGGGAAAAACCTAAGTCATTTCTCCTCAGAGGCGATCGGCCAGAAAGCGCCGGCCAAAGGCGCTCGACTAGAAAGCGCCGACCAGAGAGGCGCTCGATTAGAAAGCGCCGACCAGAGAGGCGCTCGACCACAGTGAAAGCGCCGACCAGAGTGGCGCTCGACCAAAGAGCGCCGACCAGAGGCGCTCGACTAGAAAGCGCCGACCAGAGAGGCGCTCGACCACAGAGCACCGACCAGAGAGGCGCTCGATTAGAAAGCGCCGACCAGAGAGGCAACCCCGCCACAGGACACTCCGCTAAGCAACCAGCTCGGCTCGGCACCCGTGCCTTAGCCAAATATCCAATCTCCGCCTAACCCTCTAAAGGATCTGACAACTAAATACATGACTCCACTACAATCTGCCACCATCCCCAAGTCATCAAGGCACAAGATCCCCGCAGGCATTCGGCACGCCCTATCATTAATGCATGAGACCCCCTCAGGCCTCCGATGCACTCAGTCATTAAATGAACACGGCTCAAGGTGATCTCCGGATCACTGAACCATCAAAGCGCATGGCTCTTCCTGACCACCGGTTCACTCAGCAATCAATGCACTTGCCATCTACGAACCCCAGGCCCACCACGGCCGGCGGTTCAACCACCCCAGCGGGTCCGATCAATCGTGACAGCTCCCTGACTCCGGCCTGATCCGGCCTTATTCTCCACAACGCCATTAATGAGCATGATCGTGCCCAATTATTACGAAAGAAGACAAATCCCCTTGCCACCTCCCAGGTAACGTGATACCTTTCTATAAAAGGGAACCTGGGGGGAAAGAGAAGGGGACGGACACAGATATACACAAAAAAGAGAGAACAAACATTCTTCTCCTTTACTCCCCCCACATATCAGCCTCCTCTGACTTAAGCTTCGGAGGGCCGGCGCCGGGAAGCCCGGCCACCGGCTTTCTTGCAGGATTCCCCAGGAGGACGCCACCCGTTGACGCACCGCCATCCACCGTCCCGGCAGCGGAGCTCCTCCCCTCTCGGTTCGCGGCAGCCCCCGGGTCCAATTTCCAGCAACAGAAACCATCACAGATTTCATCGAGACAATAAAATAAACAGGAAACAGGTGGGAAACTGATCAACCAGAGGAAAAAAAAAAGAAAGGAGAGGAAGAAGTCAGTCTTGCCAAAAAAAAAACTGCACCTGCTAATGTATAACTATTTCTCCTCTGCATATATGCTAATTGAAATCTGACCAAGTGAAGCAATAGAAAAGTTATAAGTCACCTCTGTAACTCTCTTTTATGAAATGTTTGCATTAGTAAGCATTCCCCTTACCATATTTCGAATTTAATAGTTTCAATAAATTGTCTAACCCAGATCTAAAATTATCTTCAATGATTTGTGTGGCCATAAAATGCTATTCATTGGCAGAGATCTGCTGCTTTCGTATATCATTCTATTGACGCGGAGCTTTTAGAATATACACTTTACTAACATAAAAATTTCAACAAGAAAGTTATATAACTGATGTTAAACCTTCTTATTACTGTTTAGCAGCTTGCACAAGATGTTTGAGAATTCGGTGCACCGTAATCGCCAAGGCAAAACGATTCTTGCAGCCAATGCTTGTCGCTTGAATCACTTGAAGCCTGTGTGGTGTCAGGTAAAGGCTTTTTAGATTGAGGGGCAATGAAACTTTTTTCTTATACATACATAGAGAGAGAGAGAGAGAGAGAGAGAGAGAGAGAGAGAGTTCAGATTTGTGTTCCTAAAGCATTTTATTTATAAGTTGAGCCACAAGCTAAACAACTCAGAACCTCATACAAAAAAAACTAATCGGAAGGCATTATTTGGATTTTTTGGCCATATATAAATATCTAAAATCTACTTAGTGCATAGTTGATATGAGACTAAACATACACTTGCACGATGTCTCACAACGTAACTTATAATTTGTGTTAAATACCAATTTATTGACCAAAGTGAAATGCTTTACTTATTGCGGACTTCAAAACTCTGCATAAGGCTCTATTTTTTAGAAAAAATTGTCTATAATTGCTATCCATGCATTTAATCGTTTTTTAATTAATTTTTAACATTACTTTCATAATCATGGTATGATCAAATTTATCAATTCTGACATTTTTCACTATGTATCAAATTATCTATTACAATATAAATATTTTGTTGATATGAAAACATCTCAAATGTGAGCAAAATTTATAAATATGTTTAATTTTTTATGTAAACGTGCTTTACAAGTTCATATATAAATATCTAATCGTGTGTGAAAATGCATATTGAATTAAGTTATGCTTATTCCCATGAATTTACTCGATTTCCATCTATCAAAGATATATAAAATAAATTTATTTACAATTTTTTATTTTTATATTCAAAAATTAGGTTTTTATTATTTATTGTTATTACTATAGTACTACTACTACTATTATTATTATTATTATTATTATTATTTATCTGATTATTTTCAATAAATTTATTTGTAATTATTATTTATTTTATAAAATAGATTATTATTATTTTTAGTGCGGTGCTTCATTGGTTGTAGGTAGTGTTAAGAATCTTTGACACTACAGTTCCAACAGCAAAACTGCGTGCGGTATGGAAAAAACTAACTTATGCTACACAAACATCAAAAACTTTCCATAATTATTTAGAAAGACTCTTTAACAATCATCAGATAGTTTTCAGATTCATCTTTTGTCGATGCCAAAGTCCATCTTCTTTTGTAAGGTTGTTGGTGGATGATGTGCATATTATACAAATTTACAAAAAAAAATAGTACTACTATCTGCTGATCGGATGATATCTTATGTAGCTAACTATGCTAGATCAACGTTATCGAATTCTTCAATAAATATTCGAGCTAAATTATTAAATATTTTATTTTTATGTATAATTTATCCAATTTAAGAATAATAGATTATTGCTTTTAGATAAATATGGCACTTTCCTAGGCACCTTATTGAAAGCAACATCATTGTTTTATAGGTTTTTTTTACATGTATATCCTTTTAAATATATGAAATTACATGAATACCTTTGTAAAATTACTATTTGCATGTATATCCTTTTTTTTGTATATATATTTTTACCATCTAACGTAGTTAAAAAATAAATGCCTTAAACTAAAATAACTGAAACATTTTTATGAATAGATATGCTTTTATATATATATATATATATATATATATATATATATATATATAAAAGAATGTGTATGTAAATAGTAATTTTTATGAGAGTATTTTGGTATTCTAAATGACTTTGGGCGATGCAACCGTAAGTCAGATGAATCACCTAAAGAATTTACTTAGATGCTTTACACCAATCACTTTGCCTCGCGCGATCACATAGTTGAAACGGACACTTTCAAGTCACTTAAGGAGTTGCTTTTACGAGTCATCAAACATTTTCCAATAAAATAACGAAGGACTCCGAATAAACTAATTACCGTTTACGATATCTCCAGAAATGCTTTAATTAAGCTTGTCTAGTCGCGACCAAGATTTCTCTTGTCTGGAGACGGAAAATAATAAAAAAAAGGCCGGCTTTCTCCACCTACTCCGCCGACGCTGGGGCAAGAGTACCGAGGACTGGTCACATGGGCGGCAAATCTCGCGAGCCTTTTAGTCTTCTGGACATTTATTTCAACAAATTATAATATTACATTAAGCTAACATTATCTTTTTGGGAAGTGAGACAATTGGACCATAGATATATGCTCGATATGGCCTCTGGTTCTTGGCGAACACATGATTTATTTATTTATAAATAGATTATAAAGACTTTTCTAAAGTTTATCTTTATTATACTTATATTTAATATTTTATAAAATCTATATTTACATCTACTTAAATTAATGGTATTAATAAAAATCGTTTAGCTCATAGGAAAAGCTAAAACTATCTTTAGATGAAAATGAGGATGGTATATTTTTTTTAATATTTTTGGATAGCTGTTATGTCACTTAAAATTATTTTTATTTTTTTGATTTTTTTCGAATGGCATTTGAATCTCATTTAAGATTAATATTCAGTTAAGATATGGATTAAAATGTTGGATAAAAATAAACCTTAATGGAGCATACACATATTTTTCAGACTATTAAGTTGCAAATGTATTTTATCCCTAATTTTAAGAATTTTTTGTAATTTATTCTTTATTTATTTATTTTACCTTTCAAAAAAAAGGAAAGTGTGATTTTTTCGGGAAGAAAAAAAAGAAGTGAATTTTATAAGAAAAATACTTTATAATTGATTTTGCTAGAAAATATAATTTTTTTGGTCATATTTAACCTTTGTATATGATAGTAGAGAAGAGGAAGGTGGGGATGAAGATGAAGCACAGTCGATGAGAGAGTGGCAAAGTAGGGTGGTGTCAAAGGAGTAATAGTAGGACTGGAATAAAGGAGAGGAGGATGGTGTTCTCATAGCTTGAGAAAAGGCCCACCTTGGTGGAGAGGAAGGAAAAGAGGAGGTAGATAGGGTGTGTAACAACTCAGGTATTATTTGGATTCCTTAATCCTGTATAAGTACTCGAGATCTACCCAGCGAATAACTGATGTGGGACTAAACACACGCCCACACGGGTCCTCACATATTCTCCTGTTTAAGCCTTGACGTGCTCGTCCGACTAAGGGTTCAAATCCATTCAAATCTAATCACGAACACCATGATCGGCTCGTAATCAGCCCCAATAGATCCATGCTATAGTGTCCCCTAGTCCACATAGGTTATAGGTTGGGTCCGCTCTGATACCATTTGTAACAACCCAGGATCTCACCCAAAATGACTAGCCGAAAGATACCATTTAGGTTTTTTGATCTGTATAAGTACCCAAGATCGACCCAGCGAATAACTAATGTGGGACTAAATACACGCCCGCATAGATCCTCACAAGGTGGCCAAAAAAGATGGAGAGGAGCAGAGGGGCATTGGTGGGTACAGCGAATGCCAGAGCTGATGAAGAGGATAGTGGAGTCTAGATGTGGTATACGCATGTGGTATAGGGGAAGAAAATGATGTCGTGGTAGTCGTGAGTTTTGAAGGATATGTCATTTGTAAATATATGCATATGCAGATTGATATACATATATGGTACGCGCCAATACAAACCTCTTAGCAAATAACATATAAATAATACCTAATTATACACACTTACCTTTTCATGGGTGTATCTCTCTATTTTATCCATGTATCTCTCTATTTTATCCATCCTAAACCTGCCAAGAGATTGATACAAGCACCCGGAGCCTGTATCTAGGCAATTCGTGCATTACCTGATTTATATACCCATAATATTTGTCAATACACAATTTATTTGCCATAGTCTAGGTATGATACGCTTATTCACTTTTACTAATTAGTATTCAATACGAATAATATTCTACTTGATATACACTTGTATTTTGGTCACACTAAGCACGGTTTTAGATGCATACTTAATTACTCTTTATTTGATACATATATACCTTTTCTTGATACGTTATTATGCTCATTATCTAGTTCTTCGGTGCACACTTAACTAGTATGAGATACATAGTGACAAATATATGTTATAATACACAGCTATGGATGTGGATTCTTACCTTTAACCGTTGATATTATAGTGCCTCCATACATTCCCGGGTAATGTTGAACAATGAAGGCCAGACCGGCAACGCCTCCAAAATTCAAGTATAGTTTCCCCATCAAGACTATGAACAATGTAACAAAAAGGAGCTTTGAAAATCCTCCTCCTATGGGATGACGCTGGCTTCATTCCGCAGGGCCTAACCCATGTTTTGTATTCTAATTGCTCGTGGCGTACTCACATCCGAGTGCAGTAAGGCGCCGGTGTACCAAAAAAAAAAGGGGGAGAAAAAGTAAGATACTGGGAAGAGATTTTGACTAAGAGGAAGCCAGCCAATGCTTCATATATGACCCTTGCATAGCAGGTTGTAGAAAGATCATTGCCCAAGAAGAAGCGGTTTTCTTTTTTAAAAATCCAATGAGCCCAAAAAAAACCTTCAGCCCTATCCTCTAAGACTCACCATCACCTCCATATATTCTTCTTCCTCTATCTGGCCCTGCTTGCATCCCATTTCAACAACTTAATTAGATGTTTACGTGGATAAGGTTAGATGAAGTAAAAATATATAAAAATCATGTAACCTTTGCCGGGCTAGATAGGGTTCAACCACAAAAAATCTCATTTGTGGAGGTCCATGCCGAAGAGGTAGAGTTTGATCATGATGCTAATGAGCAGGTTGAAAGATCAAGATTTGACAATAATCAACCATAATACAAGGCACATGAAATCGAATGGCCAATAGGAGTAGATCGAGGCAACGAGATTGGTCTTAGATACTTTTAAGTGTAGAAGACTGTATTATAGATCGAAGCAAAGAGAAGGCCAATGCAAGACAATAAGCTAAGGTCAAAAAAATATGATTATCGGTTTCACAGTTAGACAGAGCAATTATGTTAATGAAAAAACATGAATTATAACTATTAGGAGGGTATACATGTAAACCATCCATCTCCTCCTCCTCTCCCTTCACCAAGGTCGGTCTTCCTTCCGAGTTACGAGAATATTTACCACCTGGGTCCCCCTCTTCCAATCTCATCACTTTAGCTCTCAATGAACACCGCCGCGCTCCTTCGTTGCTTGATGCAGTTGTGCATGCCTACGTCGAGTCGAGAACTACATATAACTAATCTGCTAAGAAATGAGAGGCTACAATCAGTGCTGAGGGCCCGCCTCTCATTTATTAATGTCAGAATTTGCCATCTTATATTCATATTGGCTACATGGCATTGTGTAGATTGTGACATGGTTACATGATACAGCTATTATAATTTATATAACAGCTAATTAATACATGTAGTTGCAGAGGGCTCCAGCCAAATTATATATTCATAATGAATATTTATGCAACCAATATAATTTATTTGTTGTCTTTTCGGAAAAACTGTTATGTATAATAGAAATAAAAAATATTCTATACTCATTTTTTTGAATCATTTTAGGAATAATATATTATTATCAACATCAGTTAAGAGAAAATTATTTGTCTTGTATGGAGTAACAAGAGCAGATCGCCTGTATCTCTGTATTATTGTTGGTTAAATCTCCTTGTAATAACTAATAACAGGTTTTATCAGAAACTATTTTTTTTTTTTTTTTGGGTTGTTGTAAGTCTTAGTATTTTAGTTTCTTCCCTCATAAACCAAGCATTATTCTGTTCCACACAATCCAGTCAAAATATTGACTTAGCAAAAGATTAACTGTTATTTTTATTGTAACAATAATATGGTTTCTCGAAGGAGGCCAAAAAAATTTTAAGTACCACCAAGATACTTATTACTTATTATAATTTACTATTACAGGTATATACTCTTTGGATCCAAAGTTTAAAAAACTATATTGTTATGTCTAGTAAGTACTATAAGGACATGTTTGATTGCAAAGAGTTGGATTCTGGAACCGGAATAGGAATAAGTGACTCCCATTCTAACCATTTGATTGGGGGGAGTTTCGTTCCTATTTCAACTTCAGAGAAAATGGAAATATTCCAATCCTCCAAAATCCAATTCTTATTATTCTCTAGTATTCAAATTCTAATTTAATTTCGATTCCAGTAACGAGTCAAACACATCGGAGGATATGGCCATTCTGATTCTTAATCCAATCCATTCTAATTCTAATTTCTATTCTGGTCGCAAACCAAACATGCCTTAAAAAAAAATGAAACTATAATTGTAGGTAACCGTTATTTGAGAAAATCACTATTAACATTAATTTATATAAATCACAACAATCATATCATAAAAATACTAACATAATATTGTCATAATTACCAATTAACACTATTGTACACTGCATAATATACATATACATACACAAATACAAATACATATACGTATATATATGTCTATGTTCGTGTATGCGCATATAATTACCATCTCTAATTAGCTAGAGTGCCTGTCAATTGAGATGGATTCTCCATGGCCAAGTGTTCATGGATATTTAGTTCCTAATACACCTTTGGTTCCTTATTGGTATAAATAGTTATGCCCGTTGCTGTATATATAGACTTTGATCCATCTTATACAAACTCATACATAAACCAGGAACGCAAAATACAATGCTCAATGAACGTGACCTAAAACATTACAAGGCAACCAAACCAAGGAAAACCTGATATAATATTTCCCAGTTCAAAAGCATGTGCGGCCCCTGTAGATCCGGGGAGCGTGGTCGGCTAAGAAAGAGTCAGTGAGGCGTGGGCCCTCCCACCCACCATCTCAAAAGTAGATTCCGATGATGAAGGCCTGCACCCTCTTTCTCTCTTTTTCCACACCACCATATTGGAAAAATCTCCCACTAGAACATATTGAATGTCGGAATTATCCACTTGCCTTTTGTGAAAGCGTGCATCAGTTTCCTGGAAGAGGAGTCTTATCTCTAACCCATGTATCCTATAAATGAGGACCATCTTGGCTGACCAAGAACAGTAAGGGGACCTTGGTGCTTCCACTGACTTTAACCCAATGGCTTCCTCTTCTTCCATAGCTCTCCTATTGCTTCTCTCTTCACTTGCAGTCTTCTGTACACTATCAGAAGCCGAGAGCTCTCCTCCCATAGTGAAGGGCCTGTCATGGAGCTTCTACGAGTCCAGCTGCCCAAAGCTGGAGCTCATCGTGGGTAACTACTTGAAGAATGCCTTCCAGAAGGACATCGGCCTCGCCGCCGGCCTCCTTCGAGTCCACTTCCACGACTGCTTCGTCCAGGTATGACTCTTAACTGGTTCTTTAGTTAACACGAGCTCAATAATGGTTATATATATGTCCATCTTTCGTTGCATATCATTGATGGAGGTTAGAAAATGGCAGGGGTGTGATGCGTCGGTGTTATTGGATGGGTCGGCGAGCGGGCCGGGGGAGCAGCAGGCGCCGCCCAACCTGACGCTGAGGCCGGCGGCGTTCAAGGCCATCAACGAACTCCGGGCTCTTATAGACAAGCAATGTGGTCGGGTCGTCTCCTGCGCCGACGTCGCCGCTCTCGCTGCCCGTGACTCCGTCCACCTGGTATTGCTTCTCCCTCTCTCTCTCTCTCTCTCTGTGTCTGTGTGCGCGCGCGTGTGTAAGCGTGTGGCGTTAATGGACAGGTTTTTTTATTTTTTGGTACAACGACATTATGCACAGTTTCAAAGACTGAAAAGAAAGCTTTAACCAAAAAAAAAAAAGACTGAAAAGAAAGCTCACTGGGTCACCGTGAATTTAGCCTGGAAAAGCGTACGGACGGTCGGTTGACTGTTGACTTTTCTAAGCACCGTGCTATTTCCCGTGTGGACCCTTGGGCTGCATTTGGATATCGAATAGCCGCCTACCACCACACGCCTATTTAACTATTGATGTTCACCCGCTAACCAGGTGAATCGTATTTTAATTAGTCTCCAATGGTTAGTGAGATAAACTTATAGAGAAAATTAAAAATAGGGATATTTCACTCCCTCCCTTAAAATGAAACGAACCATGCAAAGCTTGCCTCTTCCTGTATCACGGTAGTAAAAGATTTAAGGCCAGGAACTTGGTTTCTGATGTCACAAATTAATCCAGCTACAAAAGAGGTCACACCTCTTTGAAACTTTTGACGATAAAGATACAAATAATTTCTAAATATTAAAAAAGTATACAAAAAACTTCTTATATACATTCATATATTTGCTATTACTGAAAAATACAAGCATATATAAGAGAAATGAGATCAGCAGAAATAAGCACTACTGTCTCCAGCAAATAGTCTAAATGTAATGGTAAGCCACTAGATCTTGATGTGTGATGTTTGAGATCGCCCGGCTAAAGAGTTCAAATCTCTCTTGCAGTCCGGTGGGCCTAACTACCCCGTTCCCTTAGGCCGCCGTGACGGCCTCAACTTCGCCACCCAGCAAGCCACCCTCGCCAGCCTCCCTGCCCCCTTCTCCAACGTCACCGTCCTCCTCTCAGCCTTGGCCAAGCTCAAACTCGACTCCACCGACCTCGTCGCCCTCTCCGGCGGCCACACCATCGGCATCGGCCACTGCACCTCCTTCGACAACCGCCTCTTCCCCACCCAGGATCCCATCATGGACAAGACCTTCGCCAACTCCCTCCGCCGCACCTGCCCGGCCAAGAACACCGTCAACACCACCGTTCTCGATATCCGGTCCCCCAACACCTTCGACAACAAGTACTACGTCGATCTCATGAACCGGCAAGGCCTCTTCACGTCGGACCAGGACCTGTACACCGACTCCAGGACCCGGTCTATCGTCACGAGCTTCGCCGTGAACCAGGCTTTGTTCTTCGAGAAGTTTGCGTCGGCCATGATCAAAATGGGGCAGCTGAGCGTACTGACGGGGACGCAGGGGGAGATCCGGGCCAACTGCTCGGCACGCAATGCTGGGTCACGGAGTGGGGTGTTGGAGTCTTTGGTGGACGGAGAAGGGGAGATGGCTGTGTTTTAGGCTGCACGTGTGATGTAGCACGTGTAATGGGACGTAATAATATTGTATGCTTTTTGTGTACGTGTTTGTCTTGTAAGATGTTTGGTCTAAGAGGTAGAAATGGTGTGGAAATGGACAGCATGTTCAGGTTTGGACCATATATGAGCATTGGTGTGTTCAGGTTTGTATGCTTTCTGCTTTTTCTTTGTTTTTGGAATTAGGTTGCTCAATAAGAGAATTGGAAGTGATGTAATTTTACTAGACTAAAACATTAATGAGGTTTTGGCATGAACATGTTGCAAGGTTGTAAATATGAGCCAGGCCAGGTTAGGCTAGTTGGGTTCGGATTGTATCTTTCGAATGAAAGAATAATTACCCTTCTTTCGCCACATCGTCTGTTGGATTGCACAATAGCTGCTTCAAAATTTGCACAAGCAGATAAAAAATAATAATAATAAAATATTTTGAAATCTATATAACAAGCCATATAAAGGTTGACATGGCAAAAAAAAGTCGATCATTCTTCGCGCGGAAGATACAAGTTGAACCCACTTATGGTTTTATTTATTAAGAGAAAGAAAGAGAAGATCTACTCAAAATAACAATATGCTGCTACATAATTGGCGTCGGCATTCTAGAGTGATGATGTAATCATTAGGGTATCTTTCTTTTGTGTACTATTAATGATTTTGACGATGGAAATTTTCCACCTTTTTGTAATGCAATGAAAGCATTTGATCCCTTAATTACTTGATGCGATGCTATATATACCAAGAGGGTGAGAATATTAGGATGTCACCCTCCATTGTCTAAAGTCACACAAGGCAAAACATAAATAGAAGATGACCAAAAAAAATATCCTGTATAAAAAGCCCTGCAAGTTACTCTTGTCATCTTCTAATATCCAAGAAACATGATAGGAAATATTGTCAAATTAAATTCACCCAATTCACCAGGATTTAAATTCTCTGAAACATATGGGATGAAAATAGTTTCTTATCAATTGCGTGCTACAAGAGAGTTTAATGAAGTTTCAAGCTGATTTGTAATGTTCACAAAGGTACATCAAAGGTGTCTTGGAGCAGATCAGTTGATGGTCTAATTTCCCAAGTATTACATCCTAAAACATCTATAAATTTTATGTATGAATTGGTTTCCTCCTAAGATCCTCTTGGCCCATTCCCACACGATCTTGAGAGGGAGAGAAAAAAGAGTGTGGAGTTTGAAAAAAAAAAGCGGAAAACTAAAGAAGTTTTTGTTTTTGTTAAAATCCCGTGGTTTAGATCTCTATATTATTTTTAGTTTATAATTTCTAAACTTTTTGACCTTTGCCATATATAACCGTGTTTTATCAAACACGTGTCTCGATAAATTGCATGCATGCTGCAATTAGGGAGTAATTGTTATTTCCTTTCTTTATAAGGATATGATTATTTTATTAGAAAAATGATTGTTGAATCTAAATTTGGGATAGATTAAATGAGATAACGGATAAGGAGGCCAATCTAGCCACTATAGTGTACAGACACTACAAAAAAAATTCTTGGACTATTAAAATAAAGGAAGAAGAATTTTTTATTTTTCCCATTGTGGAAGGAGAAAAGATAAGGGAGGAAGAGGCCAGCCGGCCGGAGGTAGTAACTAAGCTACAGAAAAAAGACAACTTAAGAAACAGTGGCGGTCGACGAAGAAGAAAGGAGGGGTAGTGTAAAGATGGCGCGGGAAAGAGAGTGGTATCGTTGAGAAGAGACCAAAGCAGCAGGAAAGTGGCCTGTCTATACGAAAGGGGATGAGACAGGACTATGATTAACCTTTTTCGCGCCCAGCATCGTTGGATCACTAACCACACATATCTCAAAGCACTCCGAAATCCATCTTCCATTCAAAAGAATGGACCTCAAAATTAAATTATTTTATAAACATTTTATATTTTTAATTAAAAAGATAATCTAACCCATGTCCCGTATTGGGTTCAATTACCAGCACTCCTCTTATTAAATGATAAAATACATATTAATTCAAGCATTAACCATCATAAGTCATGCCAATTAATATATAAGACTATGATTTGCTCATTATTAGTTTGAAGCAAATAATAAGAATTTATTTATTTTTCTAATATCTTCCCATAATGAAATTTTGTTACTTTTCATATTATATCTTGCTGATTCGAAGCATATCTTGGAAAGATAATTTTGCTTGTAACTAACAAAAAAGAATATTTTTTATACTTTTTCATTGAGTATAAAATATATATATATATATATTAGATAATGTAAAACCTCGCGTAGAAAACTGTTTTCAAAGAAAAAGCTTGTTGGTGCTGCTCCTTTTGGCTGTCAAACATATTCTCGTGGAGTAATAGATCATTATAAATATGTTTTAAATGGATTTCAATGATAATGAATTTATTTTGCAATCAAACTAAAACTTCTAAGTATACAAGTAAGGCTCCTTTGGCGTAACTACATATATTAGTTGTACATGAAAGGAAGCAGCTTGAGCACAGTGTGAAGAATCAGGATCAGATTAGTGGGTTAGATTTTATCATTTGGAATTCCAAGACAGCTTTTGTGGCAGCAGGCTATTTTTCTCTATACAAAACTATGGTGCCACAGGCCGAATTAAGGACTGTATGAGAGGAATTAGTGTACATACTACCATCCTGTAGGCATATCACATTATATTGGAAGGGGGACTCCAAGACAACCATCTTCTGGATCTCTACAAAACCAGAGCATCAAGTGCCTAATCATCCCTCGATGATAGATATTCAGAGACTTAAGATGAACACAATTTCATGTGCAGTGAAGTATGTGCTCAAGAAGGCTAATAGGAGAGCAGATCGAGTGGCTTCCTACGTGACTAATCATGGTCGTTCAGTATTTAGGAGCGAGACATTATAGCTATCAATGCTAACGGTTGTATTTATTCAAGGGTTATGCTAAAAGAATCGGCATTCTGGTTGATTGTCTGGAAGTTAAACTCAATTCCTAAATCAGGTCGGCCTAATTTTTGGCCCAAACAGACTAAATTTGGGTTGGCTCGATTGGATTTTGGGCCATATTTGGGCTTGGGATTAGGTCAAGGTCGGGTCTATATTTTCTAAAATTTTTGGGTCTAAGCCGAGACCAGAGCTTAGGAAAAAAATTTCGAGCCGATATTGGATAAGGGTGTGGCCTAGCTAGCCGGTTCGTTTTGGTCGTAGCTAGAGATGCTTGTATTTTATAGTATAATATAGTTTCAAGCCAAAAATAAGAAAAGAAAAAATCGCCATCTTCGGTGCCCACACCATTGGTATTGGCAAATATACTCCTTCGACGATTGTTTGTTCCCCTTCTAGGATCCCACCATGGACAAGAGCTTCACCAACTCCCTCCACCGTACCTAATCAGCCAAGAACACTAACAACACCATCATGATCGATATCCGGTCCTCGAACACTTTCAACTACAAGTACTACATTGATCTCATGAATCGGCAAGGCCTCTTCAAGTCAGACCAGGACTCGTAGACTAACTTCAAGATGCAATCTATAGTCAAGAGCTTCATCATGAACCATGCTTTACTCTTCGAGAAGTTTACAGTGGCTATGATCAAGATGGGGCTGATGGAAATCATAGCTCGATTTACTCGACAAACTCGTCTCATAGAGATTTGAGCTTTCCATAATAAATGGCAATAGAGGAGTTGCCTTTTGAAGATGATTTAAATTAGGATTCCTATCTTGTCACATCACTGGATGTTAGGTTAGCATCCTTATGAACAATACTATTAAGAATATAGCACATGGATGAAAGAACTTCTCCCTACAAATTGTTAGATACCATAGAATTACTAATTATGCACTTAATCATATCAATCAAAGTTTTATTCTTTTTCCTAATACTGCGATGGATAAGGTGAAAAAAATAATGCCATTTATTTTAAAAAAATTATTGAGCTCATTGGAGGTATATTCTCCCCCTCTGTCTGATTTAAGAAACTTCATCTTTTATTCTAATAAGATACAGATAATAGTATTCTGAAAAATCATCTAATAAAGTAATAAAGTATCTTTTGCATTTCTAGTTAGAATGTTTAAGTCTCATGCATCACTATATATTAATTCAAAAAGTTCAGTTTTTTATATACTATTTTAAATGATTTTCTTGGTTGCTTAAATTGGACATATATCTCACGTTCTTAATTTGTATCAATATCATATTTAGGAATCAAATTTAAATTCATCATTCTTTTAATAGTATTATGGTTTACATGACCAAATCTATCACGCCACTAATTAGAAGATGCAAGATTGGTAAACAAAAGAATTGATTTTATTACTCTCAACTTTTGTCACATTCAATTTAAGTAGTCCACCAGAAACAATAATCCTTTCCAATAAAAGTAGGATTTTTGGTTGGAATGGCTTTATTTGACTCAAAGATCATTTTATTATAGCCATCCTTTATTAGCAAAGAATCATTAATAAAATTCTTCCTAACTTTTGATATATGCTGCACTTCGTGGAGAGCAAGAGTCTTCCTAGATATTAGTATCAATCTACTCATCCTCCATCTCTCACTTATGTAGCAATAGAATTCTCCGTCGGTGCAGTATTTCCATTAAAGACCCGATAAGTGAAGAACATAGATTTATTAGTATAAGCATGTACATTAGTACCAGCATCAATTCACTAATTAGTCGATTGATATGCTAGATTTATCTCAAAGTTAATAGAAACAAACTTTCATTGATCCCAGATGAACTAGATTCAACAGACACCATGTTTACTTGAAGACTGTGCTGATTCTTCTAACTCTTTAGGCCCTTATCCTTTCGATAATAGCAATTTCTTGCGAAGTGCTTGGATTTAGCACAAATATAATAGCAACTTTTATTTTTATTTTATTTTGTTAACTTCTAATTGCAGCTTAAATTTATTATATTTTTCTTGGTTTTGATTCCTGAATTTGTCATGTTTCTTTCCCTCTACCAGATTTATCTTATGTTTGAAATCGTTAGAAAATTTATCTTTTTCTCTTATATATTTCTTTTCTATTTAAGTGAAACTATCAAATCATTCATAGTTAGAAGTTCTCTTTTATGTTTTAATGATAAGATAAAAATTTTCACTTAGGAGGTAATTTAACATTAATGGCAGCCATTAGAAATTTCTCAACAAGATCGATTCCTTTTTGTTTCATATCATGAACCAATGCTTGCTCTTCATGAGTTTGTAGTACAAGCTATTTTTTATCAGTCATCTTATACTCTAAAATCTTTCCTACAATGTATTTTCTAGACCCTCATATAATTTACTATATTTTTATTCTAATGCATCTCATAACTTGGATGTAATGGAAGTGGTGTAAAATATATCATAAAGAGTATCAAAAAGTGAACAAAAAACTAATTTTGATGGATACACAATACATAAAACTAATTTTGATTAATTAAACACCTATCAACTCTTGGCAATACCTCAATAATTCATACCCTCTTTTTTTTTAAGTAAAAAATAGGAGCGGAAGGAGAGAAAACCTCACCCGCGTAGCAGCCCCTACTGGGTCCTCCTTCCATAAGAGAATGTTCGATGCAGGCCGCAAGTTTCCGCATACCCTCTCCGACCCGTGGGTTCCCTCTACTGGGTTCCTCACTCACGTGTGAGTACGTCACTCTAGCGCCGCCTCGGTACCAGTGGACCAGTAGCGCTCCCACCGAAAGCGTCAGGCATGGGGCATCCGATTTTCAAATTTAATCAACGCCCGCGTGTTTCGAACCTGAACCATCTCGGTGGAAACAAAGCTCTGTTCCATCTATGCTACCATCTTGGTGGCATATTTCATACCCTCTTCGTGGCAGGCCCCTGAGAGGGTGCAAACTTGGATGTCCTTCTAAAGCATTTTTCCAAGTGGTAGGAATACCAACAAGAACACTTGCAATGTGCCACTTGGCATATCCAAGAAAACCAAACAAACTTGCACCTTCCATTGTTTCAAGTCCAAGAAATCTTGCTCGAGATGTGACGATTAAAGAGCTTAGATATGTCAGTTAGCAACCTATCTTAGAAGTGGTAGTAGATTAGATTATAAAATTTTGTCGGAACTTTAATTTGTCTCCTTTTCCATTAAATTATGTGACAAAGAAATGGAATGTAGCTCACGATTTTATGATAGAATATTTAGTTAATTTGCCATATCTCACTCTCATCCAAGATTCACCCACCTACATTGTATAGCTTGTGATGTAATGGAAGTTTCATGAGCCACTAGTTATTTGAATTTGTGAGCCTGTGAGCCCTAATGTAATTCCTTGCAATCAGAGGAACCAGCATGAACTTTGAGTGGGCACCCAGGTACTCATATGATTCATGCTTGTTTATATTCACACGCAATTATAGGTCATAAGACAGGGGTATGATCTATTAGAGCCACTGGATTTGATCCTTGGCTTTATGCTTAATTTATAACCGATATAGTGGTGCATGGCTTCTATACTTAATGCTCAAGAAAAAAAAAAGGATTCAAAGTTCTCCAATTAAAATACTGGTAGCATCAGCAAAGAATATTCGCTTCTTCGTGGCAAATTAAACCAAGCATCGAATAATAAATATTTGTTTCTTCGGCTCTTGATCGATCTTGTAGGACGCTTTGAGCGGAGAGGTCTGGCCGAGGTCGGCTCGGCCTTTTGTAAGGTCCGAGATCGGTTCGGCCTTTTGTAAGGTCCGAGGTCGGATGGGTGCTCGGCGGGACCAAGATCTTGCATGTTCGGTGCTGATGTTTATTTGGCTGAAATTGAGTGATCCCATATTATGAGTAGGATGGTTTATTTTGGCCCCCATCAAGGGCTTTCATATTTTCAACCCACAAAATTATTCATCAACTTTTTGGATAGTTTTTGGCTGGTTAAACAAACAACTCTCTTTTACCCACCACTTGGCAGCATCCAAGCCCCTCTACCTGGATTAATGTACTTAGCACAACATCCTGTTTTTGGCATGGAATTTCAGCAAATCTAATTTATTAATTAAGTCTACTCAGTACTTTATTTTGATGAGCACAGAGGGGAGCTAGCTGCCACTTGCCAGGCTAGTGCATTTAGGAATTAAATATCCCCATATAGATTACTTCCTTACTTAAATGAAAAAATTATCCCGGCAAGTTGGAGTTCTTTTTTTTTCATGAATATCTTTTTAAAAATTTAATTTTATATAAATATTCTATTAAAATTTATATTTATTTTTATATTGTCATAAAATACTATTTATATACAAATATTTTTTAATATAACGATTTTGCTAACACCATTAATAAAAATTATATTTTTTAATTAAAAATAAAAAAATTAAAATTATTTTTTATCTTTCATCGTACTTTTTTTATAAATATATTTTTTATATAACATCTATTAAGAGTATTTTAGTTATTTAAATATAAAATTGTTAATTTTTAACGAGGTTAGATGTGTGAGTACATATAAAAAATATGGTTAAAAAATTAGAATAATAAAATAAGTGTTGTATGGGATATATATGTAAATATTAATTTGGGGAGAGTATTTACACAAAATTTAATATTTAGGGGTATTCATGAAAAAAAAAAAACCAATAAATTATTACCTTTGCCCATTGGGTTCGGGTTGTGTCCTTCGCGCGAAAGAAATATTGATATTTCGACCGCTGGATCGAGACCCGCACAGCTCTCAAAGCATTCCGATAGACTCATCGTCGCAGATCTCAAAGTGTCCATTATGTGATCCAACGGTGGATTCGTCGAAGGAAGAAAAAGCCTTCTTTTGTATGAACTATACAACCCCTGTCTGGCCAAAACAGTCACTCGGTCCCACCTCATTAAAAGTCTCCCTTTTTTCGTTGTATCCCCCCTTGCGTAACAGGGAGGCATAGCCCCACTTAAACCCCTCCCCTTGAACGTGGGCAAGAGAGAGAAATAAAAACAGAGAGAGAGAGAGAGAATACTGCCTTCTTTTTTCTTCTGAAAAGTCCCTGTTTTACACCTCACCCTACCTCAGCTTTCAACAGCCTTCGATCGAAAATCGAAGCCCGGAAAATAAAGAAAGAGAGGAGGAGGAGGAGGGAAGAAAAGGGGGGAAAAATCATTTCTTTCTCTGCTTATTTCAGAAGGGAAGACCGAAAAGCGCTCCAAAATCCAACCTGTAATCTCTTTACCTGCTGCTTTTCTCGTCGATTTTGAGGGCTCGAGGAGGATGAGCGAGTTCGATGTCTTCGATTCCCTTCCGGCGTAGTCGCAGCGGGTTTGGTTCTTCATGGCAAAGCGAGTCTATCAAGTTTGGAAGGGAAACAATGTAAGATACGGCCTTTCTCCCCCTCTTTTTCGTCTTGTTTTCGGCGTATTATTCAGTGTTTGGATTGTTTTTGTGTCGATTTAGAGGGGTTTTGGTTAATTTGGCGAGTACTGGTTGATTTGGGGTTTTGGGGGGATTTGGGTATTGGGTGTGGTGGGATTGTGCTGGAATATGCTGGACTTTGGTTGGGATTGTTGTCGTTTCATTGGTAATTGAATTGGGTTTTGCTAGATTTTGTGATTTTGGTGGATTTCACTGCTCGAAAGGGTCAATGAAAAATCGATTCTTGTCGGTACTGAGAATATAATTTGCTCGATGCCATGATATAGTAGTAGGATGTGTAAAATATTATGGTTGTTTAGTTTGAGCGTTCGTGAAATTTAAATGCTTAGTGTTAGCTTGACTAATAGTTGTATCCGGGGTTGTTGGCCGTTTGATTTGATTCTTGTGTAACAAATGATTTGACCTTGCTTTGCTTGTAATAAATGGAGTAACTTTATACTGGTTTGAGTTTCTGTTGAAGTCAGTCAAGCATGTGTATTCAGCTACAGATGGCATCTTATCCAAACTTATTTGCCATTGGATTTATGTTTCCGACAGTGCCACAAGTTCCTATCACAAGTTTCGTTCTTCAGAATAATGTGCTCCTAATCCTGCCTATGCTACTTCCATTCATTTTTCCCCCTTTCCAATCCTGCATCTGTAACAGCCTTCTTATCAGGCTTCTAAGGTCTATGTTCTACATTGTTTACTAATCAACGTTGGCTCTCCATTAGTTTATCATTTTGTAGTTGCTTCTCTTAAGCTTCCTAGTTCCTACAGTGTACTCATCCAGTCCTAGGATATCCTGTGTTCCCTGGATACTTGCATGGTTCTCATAGTCCATGCTGGATACATATCTGAAGAATCAGCTAAATGTGAGATATTTGGAATTTGGATACTCATCAAATGCTTTAGCAGCGGTTTGTGAATTGGTAGGGTTGGATTCTTCCAACAATGACTTTGACTTCACTATGATATGTGTTAGAGAAGGCAAGTTTTTGTTATTTTTCCAGAACAAAACTTATTATTTCTGAAATCGTTAAGCTAATTTGGGACTTTGGTCAAAAACATGGATACCAAAAGACCTCAACAAATAATATCTTTTAATTTTTTTAACAATATAATTTAATATGCTTATGCAACATTTGATTAAATTGGTTGAAATTATTCCTTCTTTTGAAATATCCCAGCATCTCTTTTTTCTGGTTGCCGACTTAGATGCTCGGACATGTGTTTGAATCTGACTCTCGCATTTGTGTCATTAATTTCTGGTGTCTGCTACATCCATCCTATAAATGTGTTTTCTTAATGAGTAATGGTATTGTTAAAAATGTCAAAACCTACTGTCCTAAGGCATATGCACAATGGTCTTGTTGATATATAACCCTTGTATCTTCTCATATGGTTTTATGCATTGTTCTTTGAGGAAGCTGCCGAGGCTCCTAGACAGTCCCACTTTAGGTGATCTGGCAGCCCAACCACATCAGTACATGCTGTTTTCATTAATTTTAGGCAGGGCAGCTTCCCAAGTTCCTAGATTGGGATCGAAGTGGACCACCATGCACAAAGGCCGCGCAGTATTCAAGTTGTTGCTTAGTCTATAGCTCACCACCTAAAGGCAGCTGCACCAAGATTTGTTCTTTCAATTTTCAAACAATGATAAAGAGACCTTCCCTTTGCCGCCTCTTGATTCTCTCCATATGATGTTTTAGATAGAGATGCAAGGAAAGTGCATAAAAGAAAATGTTAACTGTTTTTCTGCACCTACATAGTCTCCCTTTCCTCAAAATTCTGAAGATATTGCCGTGGAATTTAAAAGTAAATTGGTATACTACAATATCTATTAAAGTTTAATAAGTTTTGCAATCTTAGCTTCGTGCATCTGCCTTTTCACCTAAATACTTGGCCTGGACCTTTTATGAGGGTCAATTTGTAGGGAACTTGAAGTTTTTTGGTGCTTTATAACAGTTTGATATTCCCAAATCCCATCTCCCCCATCATTATCATTGTTTCAATTCATTATGGGTCTGTCCTTTGGGTCTTCTATTCATATTGTATAAAGGATGTGAAGATGTTACATTACTCAGGAAACATCTTTTCACTGTCTAGGAACATCCTTCATTCACACCTATGGGATCATTTTTAAGATGTATATGATTTTTTTAACAAGTTGAGATAACATTTTAATTGTCTAATTCATTTCTTAAATTTTTTAATCACTGAAACAAGGAATGTTCTCAGCCTCTTTTGATGTACAATGGATTTTTGTTGCTAACTTTGGTCCTTTCTTTAGTAAATTGAGCTCTACACTAGTCTTTTAGTATTGAAAATTACTATTTCTTTCGATTATTCGTAAGTTTCTTTACATTTTTGGAATTCAGGATTGAATTATTTTTCAGTTTTGTTTTCCAATCTTCTGAGTTCTAACAGCTAGGGCTTTAGAAGGGTTTACCTTGAGATTTGTAGGTTAGTTCAGAATTTTGATTATTTCAGGAAGCTTTTAGTATAAAGGACATAGATCATTATTACAATTGTTGATGAAGATAAATTCCTACTTCCAATCTCAAATAGTTGGAGAATGGCTTGACTATTATGTTTACTATAATGCTAGCAGAGTTTCTTGATGGGATGACTCTTTTGGGATTTTTTAAGTTTAAAAACAGATCTGATATCGATGGAGTTACTGAGCTACAGATCTTTTGACTTTAAGCTAGGTTCTATTTAGTATTTTTTTTAGGGTTTTTTGCATGGATACCCTTCTAAATATCGAATTTTGCGTGAATATCCTTTCAAAATTGATATTTGCATGTATACCCTTGTAAAACTCTGTTATTGTACAAATATCCCTAATATAATTGTTGTTCTAACGATGTTAAAAAAATCACATTTATATTAATTAAAAATAAAATAAAAATTTAAAATGACGTTATTACCCTTACTCTTCCCTCCCCACCTCCAACCCCCCTGCTTTGGCTTCCCCAACAGTGCCTTACTCTTCCCTCCCCTCCCCTCCCCTCCACACCCCCTCCGAGGTGCCCGGCTTCAGAAGACAGCTGTTCTTGTGCCACAAGAAGAAGAAGACAGGAGCTCCACATAGCTGTGCTTTGCTTCAGAATCTCTTGGGCCCAGAAGAGAGAGAGAGAGGGAGAGAGAGAGGACTGCTGGTTTGAGTTGGAAAGAAGGTGGCTTGTCTAAGGACCAGAAATGATGCTAAGTAGGTGGCTTTAACAGCACTGATCGAGTTGGTGGTAATGGAAACAGAAAAAGAGAAACAAAATCAGGATAAAGGCTGCACAAAGCCACCTAAAATCCAGCAAAAGCTCAGAGAAATGAGTTTGCTTTGTGATAACAAGCAAGAGAGTCGCTTCTTTTTTTTGTGTGTGGGCGGTGGTACTATTGGTCGTTTTTAAGTGAATTTATGGTGGGTTTTCAAGGCAGACAGGAAGGAGATATGGGTTTCTTAGGAGCTTGTTAGCTTGCTCCCATGGCCTTATTATTCTCTAAAGGGATGGGAAATGCTAGCCAATGAGGAAGGAGAACAGGGAGGAAGGAGATCGCGAGCGAGCTGCATCGCGTTCTCGGGCCGACCTCGCTCCCCATGGCCTGCGGGATCTTGATCTCGCTCCCCATGGCCATCGCGATCCCAATCCCGATACGCCGGGGGCGGGCCGGGGGGGGGAGCCGGGCGCCGCGGTGGTGTAGGGTTGGGGCGGGGGGAAGCTAGGCGTCGGGGGGGGGGGGGGGGTCGTGGGGGGGTGGGAAGCCAGGCGCTGGGGGGGAGGTGGGGGGTGTGAGAAGGGTGAGGCTAATAACGCGATTTCAAATTTTAACTTTATTTTTAATTAACATAAATATGATTTTTTTTTAACACCGTTAGAACAACCGTTATATTAAGGGTATTTGTACAATAACAGAGTTTTATGAGGGTATACATGCAAATATCAATTTTCGAAGGGTATTAACGCAAAATCCTATATTTAGAAGGGTATCCATGCAAAAAACCCTTTTTTTTATTTCTGTATTTTGTCTTGAATAACTAATCTTGGTTATCTATGTCTATGGTACATATTGATTTTGCTGTAAGATGTTATATGCAACGTAATGGCTAGAAGGTTGATCAGTGTAAAGGTAGTAATGGCTAAAAGGTTGATTAGTGCAAATGTACTTGTTCTTGAGAAACCCTTTGTGTGCCTTTCGAGCTTAAAAAAAGGAAACAGAATGTCTGCTGCAAACAATGTGATACTAAAAGTGCTTTCTTAAGAAGAAAAGCGACAAGACCTTTAGTTTTTGCTTATTCTAATAGATATGAAAAGAGAAATATTGTAGGCCTTTTTAGCCTTGCTCAGTTACCAATTAGGGGCGTAATTTTGAGATCGTGCTTGATTTGTTTACCATTATTTCAAGCTCAATTCAATATTGATTTCAAACTGAGCTGAAAACAAGTCTAATTGACCAACCAGATAATCCTAAAATGAGCTGAAATCAAATTGATTCTAGCTTGAATCATAGATTAGTTCAAGCTTGAATCATAGATTAGTTCAAGATTGATTTCAAGTTTTTTGCAAACTTGAATCAATATTTAATTGATTCAAAGGATAAGCAAAATACCAAGGTTTTAAAATCCGGTATCTGGTGTGGGACCGGTTTTCAGTCGGACTGGTACGGTATCAGTCCATCCCATTCTGGCACACTAGTACGAGGTTGTGTCCTGGTACTGTATCAGAATTCCCATATGTCCGATTTTCTATATTTTTATTTTTTTCCTATTTTTTGTGTTTCTTTGTCGATAAGCCTATTTCGCTCTCTCTCTTTTTTTTTTTGTATTTTTAGTGGTTTAGTTTTATTTCATTGGTATGTGATGTTGGAGTGCCATGGTTATGCGCATACTGTAAATGCACATGGTACAATTTGTCATCCTCAAATTTCATTTATTTTATTTATTATTAATCTAATCCAAAAATAACAAAAATAATTCATAAAAAAATATATGTTAAAAGATAACTATATTGTAGGATGTTGTCCACCCTACAACATATTCGAAATTCATGCCAAATAGTAAAAGGTTTGGTGACTTTCCCTAATTTTCCCACTATGTGCCAATTTTTGGACATAAAAAAAAGTGGGGGAAGAGGCTCATTGCCAGTGGAATTGCTGCCAGTTTTCTCTTTTTTAAAACTGAAAACTGAAATGGTGCTTTTGTTTTTCCTAAATTTATAAAATATGTTTGCAATGGATGATTGTTTTTAAAAATATAAACATAAATTCTATAAGCAGTAGTTTTGGTGGCAGTGGCAATAATGGGGGCAGTTATGATGGAGGTGGTGGTAATGATGGCGGTTGGGGTCAAACAAAACATGTTTCTCTTTTTTTAAAAAAAGTGAAGCCACTTTTAATAGCTTTCACATTTTTTAAAATACCAGGCAAGAGTTTTCTAAAAACAAAAAAGAGAAAATTACTCTACCAAATAGGTTTTTTATCTTGATTTCTTGTTTTAGTTTTGAAAAACTGAAAACTAGAAATTGCAGTGATACTTGCCAAGGCCTATGTTGAATTCATTATTGACATAGTCAACAATGTCCAGACAACTGCTTATGATTTTATTGAAGAAAATTTAAAGGATAGCAAATTTTTGTGTAAAGCTTTTTATATACTATATTATAAGATGGAGGAATATGCTGTATATAATATTCCATCTATCAAATTCAGTGACTAAAATATGCTTAGTATTTATTGAGAAAAAAAAATGATGTAGGTTCAATTAATATTTCTTTCATGCACACGCACTTTGAAATCAAAATTTGTATTCAAATTCTTTATTATGATCAAGTTTTGTTTTCAGATTGGGGACATACATTAGTTGGAGTCTTAAAAAAATAACTCGACCAAATGTCTTAACTTTTGTCACACAAGAAACCCAAATTAGTAGGAATCCTAAACAAAAAAGCCATTGCGCTTTATCTCTCTTTATCTCTCTCACTTCCCATCTGAATTCCTGTAGAAAAAAATTCTCCCAACCTGCTCCTCTTTTCTCTCTCTTCCTCCTTCCCCAACCTGTCCCCCTCTTTCGCTCTCTCTCCCCTTCTTTCACGTCCACCCTTCATGTGCAAAAGTTTTGTAAGTACTAAGAAATTGAATATCCATTTTCAAAATATTATTCCATTTTTTTATTTTTATATTTTTTGTGCATTCAATTTTTCTATTTTTTCAATAATTCAAGGGAGTAAAATGTGTCCTTTCTTCAGTAGTTTCTCGAGACATGCATTGTGTGTGCCTTAGTTTTTTTGTTTATTAACTTTGTCTTTTGGATTTATTTTTATTTTATATATGTTTATATTTTAAATATAATTCAATAACTTATAACTGTATTTTCATTTTTATTAGTTCCTTTTACACATGCAATGCATGTGCCCATATTGCTAGTTGTCTTAAAAGGTCATAGGAACAGCAACATTATGGTGCTGCCATACTGCATGTTCTAGAGTGATGATGAAGACAAGATGCCTACACCAAATTCTACTTCAAATTAACAGAGAGATGGTATCTTTTGGTTTGTAGATATCATCTTCTGCATTTCAATCTAAACTAGAGCCAAAGATGGTACTTGTTTAATTCAATAATTAGAGAGATTTTTTTCTCTCTAGTTCTCTATCAGACACCCAAAGAGATAGGATTAGGAGTTCTTGAGATATTGAAGTAGATTTGTAGCTTCATTAGGATCCATCATAGAGCTAAAATTGTATTCGGAGGCTGTAATTGTTGTAGTTTTTTCTTTTAACCTCTAAAATTTTTGTGGGTTTATAATTTGTTTTTGTTCTTGGGCTAGAAGTTACAATTTAGTCTGAATTACATCCCAGACTGTAGGCTTTTACTTGAGTTATGAGAGTTCCTCTTAATAGTAACTTTTTAGGTGGCTCAAATTGATTTGTAGTTCAGCTTACTGAAAGAGTTCGTTTCGCAATATCTTTCAGATATTAATCAATCTAAGACTAGATGAAAATGTATATATCATGATCTTTCCGATTGGTTTATTTGAGTCTATGATCTGTATTGCTTCCAATGCCATTCAGTGTAAACCATTTATAGTCATGACATTTGTCGTTATCATATCACACTGTTGTCTGAAAGCTTTCTTCTTAGGTTGGACTGTGCCTTCAACTCCCAGTGGGTCACCATGCCACATGTATAGATGCTGATTATGCTCCATGATGTTTTTCTACATATCATTCTATCTCACTTGCTTCCGAATTCTGTCAGTAGTCTTGTTCGCAATTTATATGTATCTGTCATTTTTGGTGCTTTTTGTTATTTGGAAACTCTTATGATCTTGCCTGCAAGCATTATCTTAACTCATCTTTTAAATCAAGGTCTTGGTTATCTCTCATCTAGGCATTTGTCATAGTTGTGCCATGTTAGCAGGGGCAGAGCCATGCTGGCAGCTTGGTGCCTTTTTTTTTTTTGAAGGGAGGGAGGGAGGGAGGGAGGGGGGGGGGGGGGGGGGGGGAGGGCAGAAATTTCTAGTATTTTTTTCTCACCGTATTGCTTGGCCTCTCCATTCTATAACACGTGGCCTCCAGAAATTTCTTGTAAATTTTTCTTATCGTATTGCTTGGCCCCTCCATTCTTTAACACGTGCCCCCCTAAAATTTCAAAAGATATCCATTGGCCCCCCATGTGCTTCTCAACCTGCACAAGACTGACCATGCTCTCTTGAAACACCCTAAAATTTCAAAAGATTTGCTTTGAAAAAGAAAAGAATTTCCCATAGTGAGTTCCAATATAACTTGGACATTGTTTTCCATAAAAATCTGCTTGAAAGAAATTTAAATATGAAGTGGCTTTCATAGTTTACCTTGGTAGCAATTTTTTCTCCCAAATTTGCACCTCTTTTTCCATTTTCTTTGTTGCCCTTATTGCCAGGCTAGTCTCCCCTCCTATGTAGAGAAGAAACCCGTCTTGTTTGATATCATAAGAATATGAGACCATTTTTTTCATTTTTATAGTTCTCAATCAGCCTATAAAGTTTTTATTTTGTAATAGATGGTACGTGCATTTTAGTCCTTATTTGGATATTCTGATTTATGGAATACTTTAATAAGAAAATATTATGTGGGTTGTTGATGTTATTTGCACAAGAATGGTATTTTTCTTTTAACATATGATATTGCTGAAATTATTAAAATGTTAGTAGCATTGTATAGGGAAATCAAATACAAAAGACTCAATCCTTTTAGTCAATTGTATCAATAATGACATTTTTTTCCACAAAAACTTGGCCCCCTCTAAAATTGAATCCTAGTTCCACCCCTGCATGTTAGTACATTTGTTTGCTTTCCCTTTTCTACAAGGGATCTATGATGTTCCTTGGGATCAATCCATCTTTCTTGTGGTAAATGTACGACTCACATTAACTTGAGGTCTTCCTTTTTTGTAAATAATTGTCTGCTGTGTATATATTACATTTTAGACATGCCATATATGATTCAAGTGCTTGCCACTTGCATACTGTCTCATTGTTTATATAAGGTTGAGCATAAATTGCAAGTACATGCCATGGGCTCTATGCTTGAGTTCCTTAATACAGCATGGTGATGATTTTATTTATTTATTTATTCATTTATAAGGGGGCACCAACATTAATGAATAAATGATAAAATCCATGAATAAATTGTGAGTAATTAAATAGTTACCAATTAGTTTGGTTATCAAGAATAATTTAAAGAACCATTCAATATTGGGAATAATTGAAAAAAATTCAATAATTGAGAAGACATTGATTAACATTTACCTTATAAACTTAAATAATGCCATATAACTATATTGAATGATTTTTTAGGAATAAACTATATTGAATAATTAATTAAAAAATGGTCTCTAGAGAACTTATTGTGTCCAATGGTTTCTTACTCATTGATCATTTGCAATTTTATTCTTCTTATAGCTTTTTCCCTGTTTTGTTAGAAAAAGATATTGAAAAAGAAAGAATTTATGATCTGTAATCTGATCCAGTTCCATCTGATCCAACCACCTCTACTGTTCATGTTATGAACCTCATATTACTAACAATTTTTCACCCCTCCCCCTTCTTCACATGGGGACATGGTATCGCATCTGCTTTAGCATGGTTTCTCGGTCTGCAGGATGTGAGTCCTTTGTATTTGTATATACTTAGCTTTTGAATTATCTTGAAGTGCATTACTTTCTTATAATTTTTATTGCATCTGTGGTCACAATTATGAGTTGAGCTCTGAAAAATTATCTTGTCGATGTGTTTCAAATTGCTTCATTTATCTTATAAATGTTTACTTTTATATTGGAACCACAAATGGACGAATTTCTGTGTATTTTTTCCTTTGAAGATCTAACATATGACACACTTAACTGGCTCGTTTTTTTCTGAAAGTTGGTCATGGGTCATATCTGTGACTTTTAATCCTTTTATTCACTAAAGCTGTTTCATCTAAGTGGTGCTTGTTATATGGAAGAGCTTTAACCTTAAAACTGCTTTCTATCTTTTGTCATTTTTCTACCTGACATGTTATTGTGATTATCTTGGCCTTTCATGCTCTGCCACATGTAACACTATAACATCTAGCAATGTCTGCCTAATTGCTTTTCTATCATGTCTTGAACTTTTGGTGCAATGCTGTTCTTTGGTGGTTGTCATGATTTTAGCATGCCAGAGGGTTGAGCATGAAATATGATTGGTTGCTATTTTGAAGTCACCACTTGATATATCACTTGTTCCCCTCATATTATGATTTCAAAATGTCATGCATTCGTTTGGAAATGATATTTGAAACACATTAGTATATTATAGAGTAGCTAATGATGTAAAAGATTTAATAGCAGCTTATGACCCGTGGAAAGAGTTATGGTGACCTTTTCATCCTTAATTAACAGATGTTTAACTTGTATGTTTTTCTTCTGCAGGTATTCATCTTCAGGGGAAGGCTGATATTTGGTCCTGATGCTAGGTCACTGTTTATCACTATTTCGCTCATCGTTGTTCCCGTTGTTATCTTCTGTGTCTTTGTTGGGAGACATCTTCTCCACAAGTTTCATCCCTATAATGCAGGATATGCGGTCTTGGTGGTTGCAATAGCCTTTACAATCCACGTTAGTACTCTTTGCCCATTTGAAACCCAGAACTTTAAGGCATTGCTTTTCAAGCGAAGCTTCATAGCCAGTTGCCTTATAATGCCTGAATGCTAACCAGTATTAATAAAATAAACAAATAATCGTCTTATCTTTGTTGAACATGATGTTTGTGTTTTTCTCATTACAAAGTGAGCAGACCATTAGTTTTTCTTTTTCTTTTCCATTTAATGAGTGAGATTGTACTAATTTACCAAACTGATGGGATGCCCCTTGTTTTATATTGGTTTTGGTTATGGTTCGTAATTCTTTCTTGTTGAGAGATCAATAAAACTCTTACCTGAGTACAAGTACACTCATAAAATAAGCAGTTTCTGCCTAGGCCAAGGTGTTCTTGCATTGCAGCTAAACATGAAATATGAGCAGCATCTTTAAATTTCAGGTTAACAGCATTGTCTCCCTTATCTTCTTTTTTAACACTAATCGAAAAGTAAGAGAATCACATAGTTAAATCTAATTATGAAGTGAATTTGGCATAAAAAATCCACTTATTATTCAGTTGCAATAAAAGGTTGGATTAATATTTTTTGCAGAGCAATACACTTGTATACGCATCGACTGAGTTTCTGAAACCCAATTACTAAACACCTGATACATGTATTTTAGGTATCTGATGCACATTTATTTTGACTACTGTCTTGCACCTACTTAGAACCATGGACAAAATAGTCTGGGGATGCCTAAATATGTATCATTTTGCAAAGAAAGATAATAAATCTTTTCTTGCAAAATCAATGATTAAGTGGTTTTTTAATGCAAAATCCCCAATTGTGAATCTATTTTTTTTGTCTGTGAAGCATTTGAATTGTTGTAGTGCATTTTGCAGTCCTGTAACCTCAACAATTCATTTCTCGAGTAACACAAAAAGATTTCTCTTTGTATGGTTTATTATCAAAATTCCTTCATTTCACTATCAATAATAGCTTGTGGCCTTCATTTATTGTCTCATTTGCATACTCAATAGTTATTCTGAGTTTGAAAATTTATTTTATAGTCGGTATCATTTGATCCTCAGCTAGTTCTTGTATGCATTACGTTTGATTGGTGAATCTTCTTGATCATGAGACAATTTCATTAAATCTTTATAGATTTTTCTTTTTTAATAGCTTTTCATCTTTTGACACATATATGCATGCCTTACTGGAGCTTTTTAAGAATTTTAGCAACAATTTCCATCATAAAATATATTTTTTTAGATAGAGTATCAGAAATAGTATGCCTTTTACTAGAACTAGCATTGTGTCTTTTTCAAACTCAAACATTGATAATGGGAACATTCCTCCATATTATTGCACACGTAATATTAATCTTGAACTTTTGTGGTAAAACCCACACATACACAAAATCATATTGTGAATTTTTGCCAAATTCTCTTGTCTAGATTTTGTTACTGCTGCTGGTGACTTCAGCTCGAGATCCCGGTATTGTACCACGTGCTTCACACCCTCCAGAAGAGGAATTCTCTTATGATACTTCTGAGGTTGGTGGGAGGCATACACCCAGTCTACAATTTCCCCGCATTAAAGAAGTAATGGTTCATGGAAAGGCTGTGAAAGTAAAATATTGCGATACCTGTATGGTTTATCGCCCTCCACGTTGTTCTCACTGCTCCATATGCAATAATTGTGTGGAACGCTTTGATCATCACTGCCCCTGGGTGGGACAATGCATTGGACAGGTACGTTGCATGACTTGATGTATTCATCTTTTTATCATGAAAATGTACAAAACACTTGCTTTACTTCTTTGGCCATTGAAACAAGCAAAAATATGGTAAGCATGTGGTACAAGTCCATCATATTGATCAAGTTGATTGCTTACCTTTAACACCTAATGGAACATTTTTCTTTCACAAAATATGTATGCAGTTGTTTTGAACTTGTATTTTGTTTAGTTAGTTAGATGGACAATTAGTATTATTACCAAAAATGCATGATACGTGTTGTAGTTACACACTTTGTAGATTATAAGATTCCACTTCAACAGTTATTTAACTTTTAAGGGTGTTTTTCTCAAAGCATATCCTAGAAATTATTGCATTTTGCTGGGTTTTGATATATGCATTAATGCTGTTTTAATATTGCAATATGTATGATTACTGTAATAAAAACACAAAATGATAATCGTAACCACAACCATCAGGCCCGGGGTCAACAATTTGTCAGCTTTTGGGTACATAGTTGCTTCCCTCAGTGTTACTAGCAGCATTTTCATATTTTCTCATAAAACTTTTATTCATGTCAGCTGACACTCAAGCACTTTCTTGATCCCATTTTAAGCTTATGCTCAAATATATAAAAAAGTATGCGAGGCTATATTAAATATGTTACCGGTAATTTGTTTGAAGAATTATGGTTCTATCCATCATATTAGTTAATTATCCAAATATTTTTTTCATTTATTTATGGGCTTAAAATCAATTATATTATTTAGCTGATATTTCCTAATTTTTCTAGAAGATCTCCCAAATTGAGTCCTAGAGCACATATGCAATTCATTGAGCCCCAGTATTTATTTACTTTCATGGTAGCTATCTACTAGAAAGTCAATTCAAAGAAAATGATTCCGCATATTCGAAACAAAATCTTAAATTGAATAAATATAAAGATAAACATAGATGATTTCTAAGAATGTTTATTTTAGTCCTGCTAAGCTAAAAATGTTGGTTCCTTCTCATGATATACAAAAGATCTTTCCCCTGTATCTTTGTGTTCTTCTGATTTTGAATTTATAAATCTTGATGAATTTTTCTTCTGATTTCTTAACACAATTGTAATATGCATGATACCAAACTCTGTTGAACTTGAGCGGCATAAGTTGTTTTTGATTTGTAAAACATTGTTCTTACCAAATGAGGCATATCGGACATTAACTACACGAGTTTTGTGTTCATGCCATGGACATAGACATGTATGTAAAAGCTGTGTCCATTCATGTGTTTGATCGCCATCCAGCATCCTTTGTCGCTACTCTCCTTGAACTCTATGGTCCCTGAGATGTTGGTCAATCTACAGTTTATATTTTTGTGAATTCAGTGGACCTATGGAAACATGCCAGGAAACAGAAAATTGCAGTTGTTGACTTCATAAAAGTAGAAGGTATAATTTTTGTTTTAGATAAAGAAGTGATTAGGTGCCATCTTGTTATCTGAGGAATGTTATCTTCTTCTGCAGACTGCACTATAGTGCATCTCCATTGAGCTTCCAAGCCCTCCACTTGGGTTATCTGGTTTTATATGATCCATTGAGGCCTTTCAGTTCCTTTTGTTCAATCTTATCCTGCTTTACCTTTTAAAGCCTGTTGTCAGCTTTAGTCAGCTTTACCCTGCCTCTTATCAACTTGGTCCTTTGTTTTTGAGATGTGCTAGTGCTGCAAATTTGACATTTCCTTATGTGCTTTATGCATAGCGTCCATAATTGATATTGATATGGTGCTATGTCTGATGTCTTATGGAAATTATCACCTAATTTTGTACCTCTTGAGAATTATATGACCTGATTTATTATGTACATGACCATTTTGGGCAAGGAATGCAAAATTATGTCAAACCGGCCGGTTTGGGGCATACTAAACTGGACCAGTCGGCTGTCGGCACGATTCAAACAATTAATTCAGTTCAATATAATCCTTCTATGTTTCGATTGTTCCTAGCCTCCACCTAGCTTTTCGCATTATCATTTCTCCCTCGAGCTCGAGAACTTTGCCTCCCCCTGTGCTCGGACCTTGATGGTGAGAGGCGTCAAAGGTACGGGTCCTCACCCCCACCCCCCCTCTCCCTCTCTCCTTGACACACAGGGTTAGGGTTAGGGTTTTGAGCCCCCCACCTCTGAAGATGAGGGCTTTTGAGCCCTCCTTTTCTCCTTCTTCCTCTTTCTCTCCCTCCCTTTCCTTTTCTCTCCCTCCCTTCCTATACTCCCCCCCCCCCCCCCCCCCCCAAAAAAAAAAAAAAAAAAAACTCTCTTTTTAGTGCTACCGCCCCCCTCCCTATCCTGCTCTTCATGTTGGAATAGGGGAGAGTGGGTGTTTTTTTTTTTTTCAATTTTCGGATTTTGAATTGAAGTCGGCACACATCCTTTGCTAACTTCAGTTCAAAATCTGAAAAAAATAAAGAGGCCTAGTTGCCCCGTGCACGGTCCTAGTATCGGTTGGAATTTTGATTCTAGGGTTTCGTAATATATTTCTTCCATTATTGTCTTTTGATTTCTAATTCGCTCGTGTATAATTGTATTTATCTCCTTCATGATTCTTGCACTTAAGCAACTTTTCTGTCCTTATTTTGTCTTATTTTCTTCTCATGCTTTCTAGTGGTGTATAACTTTACATATAATCAAATCTATCAAGTTCTTATTTATAAGTCTGCTAATCTTGTGGGTTTATCTTTGTGCAGCGCAATTATCGATACTTTTTCTTTTTCGTTTCTTCCTCAACTCTTCTCTGCATCTATGTGTTTGCAATGTCTGCACTGTACATCAAGTTTCTTATGGATAACGATTATCCTACAGTATGGAAGGCAATCAAAAAGTCTCCTGCGTCCCTGATACTGATGATCTATTGCTTCATTTCCCTGTGGTTTGTTGGTGGTCTCACTGGATTTCATTTATACCTTATTGGTACTAACCAGGTGAATCCCTTTCTTCCTGCTTGCTTGGGTTCATTGCATGTTATTTATTTATTTATTAGTTTTCTAGTATCTCTGCAGTTTGTTTGATAAGTATAGATACTTGAGTTTTGATTATGATATGCAGACAATATGATGCACCATTAAAATATTAGCATCGGTAGAAAGTTTAAGTAGAATTATGATAAGGTGGCACATAAAACCATTAGGACCATAAAATATGTTGAGGTATATCTCTGTTAACTTAGAGTTTCTTTTATTGAAATTATTTTAAGAAAGGAAAACAGATCAATTGACGCAAGAATCGCAAAATTTTGTAATGTTGGTTTTAACAATACACGTTTTTCATATTGCATCTTGGACGACTTCACATAATTTTTGCATTAAACAATCATGCTCTTGTACAGCGGATGCATTGTGCCTTTTCCATCTGCATTGCATTGTGCTTTTTCTCAGCTTAAAATGTACATTAACCAGTTTTCTGTTCTGCAGACAACCTATGAGAATTTCCGATACAGAGCAGACAACAGGTCCAATGTCTATAACCTGGGTTGTCTGAATAACTTCTTAGAAGTTTTCTGCACAAAGATCAAACCATCTAGAAACAACTTTCGAGCCTATGTACAGGAAGAAGTTGCAAGACCTCCCACAATCAGCCGTGCTAGGGAGGTAGAAGATGAACCAGCTGGTGGCCCGCGTGCAAAAGTCGAAGATGATCTTGAGTTAGGTGGGGATCTATTGAAGATCTCCCAGCGTCGTAATTATGAAGAGGTAGATGAGGAGATGGGTGGCGGAAACAGCAATGGGATCCACAGTGTTCTCTCAGAGTCCGAACTTGTGATAGATCCAGACACTCAAGCTCCGGTTAGTAGAAGCGAGGTGAGGGACTCGAGCTTGGGTAGGACAAGCAGGAACTGGGATATCTTACCGGACGTTATGGCAACCAGTTCTTCCGCCACTGAAGGTGGAGTGCCATTACAAAAGGATGCACGTTAGTCAGTCATACACCTATTTATACTGTGAAAAGCTGGGATACTATCAGATGCTCGGATCCTATAAAAGGAAGAAAAGGGAAAAAAAAATGAAGGGAAAGAAAGAAAAGGCAGGAGGGCTTCTGCACTTGAACTGGTCTTTTAGGTGTAACAAGCTTCATTTGTTCTTGCAGTAGGGCATGTATGTGTTGATGTTTAGTTCAGTTGAAGAAGTGAAGGAATTTGAAAGCCCTAGCTGGCTGCTTCTTTTTTTTCGTTTTCTTTTTCTATTTTGCTGTTTATGTTATACTTTGATCTGTGGATTCTCTGAATTGTGGCATATTCTTTCTGTAAAGCACTGTTGTAGTAGGATGTCCGATGTTATCCATATTTTTTACCTCCTCTTTTATCCAAAATTAAAGTACATGAAATAGGTTGTCTCTGGATGCTAAGGAATTCCATTTGTTGGTCTCTTCTTGTCCTTTGATGATATCCTTTGCCTCAAGGATGCGGGATATCTCAAATTTGCAAGTTGCTGACTTGCTGGTCTTTGTCTGAGATAAGTGACAGTTCGTGTTGCATCCATGACATTATACGCTATTATTTTGCTTTTGCATGGGGGGGATTTGAAATTTTTTCATCGTATTGCCAAAGTATTGAAGAACAGTTCTCTGAATTTCAGTTCTCATATGCCGAATGACATCTGATGCTTTATTCCTGTGTGTACTGATCGGCGGATAACAATTTTATATTCCCAAAGTTTATACTAATGATTCTGAATTTTAACAAAATGATTTGAGCTTAGGACGTTAAGCAAAACAATTTACTCAAAATTTTGAGGAAACGATGAATCCAGGAGTCCCCTCATTGGCTATCTGGTGCTGTTTGTGAAGACACTTTCCTCCATCTAGTTCTCAGTGAAAGTCCAAAAAAAAAAGGCCTTGGTTTGCAGCTGCCTCGCCCTACCCACTTAAGGACTGCAAGAATAACTATGCATGCTATATTGGAAGAATACCTTGATGTTTAGAGCAGCAGTGAATGGTGATAGATGATACTCAGAGCAACCATGGTGATAGCAGCAGTATCAGTATTCTGCTAAAGAGAGAGAGAGAGAGATGGGCGGTAGCAATAGAAGTAATTTCTCATGATCACCTCTTTCAAATCTTTCGTTGTTGCAACTGTGTTTAATGAATCACATTAACTAGATCTGGAAAGTTTTCAGTTTTCAGTTTCAGTTTTAAAAAAAAAGCCCTAATCAATCGCACCACCCCCAAAGTTCATTTCTTTGTTATTATGTCACCATTTGAAGATGGCAAGAATGTGAAGATGACATTACCAAGGTTTTCATCTTTTGTAGCAATGTCGGTCGAATAGATTACAGTACAGTCAAAATTCTCACCTATTCATGCATGAATTGGAAGGATCGGTTTTCCAATTATAACCACCCATGATGATAACAGTTGCGATCGGATGAGCCCTACAAACACAAGCATGTCTATTGTTCTAATTATGAATAGCCATGATTGGAAAACCAGCATTAACATATGAACTAAAGAGGATCCAACCTCATTGTTGTTAGGCAAATGTGATGGTGCCCTAGGAATCAAGAGATGGTCATCACTCTAAGAAGACAAGGATATTCTTTTGTATACCCTCAAAATATAGTTTACTTAAAATAGTATATTTAACATAACAAAAGTAATTATTTTTCAAGGGAATACTTTAAAATTTACCCAAGAACATATAGGCCAGTTTACTTCAGCAAATATCATGTACACATGGCAGCATACTAGTAAATAGTGGAACTCAACTAATCCACTAATTACACAAGGACCTAACGTTAAGTTTCTTTTTAACATATTTGCATGTAAGGACAATCAAATGCCGTATCTATGTGCAACACCCGGCGGTAAACCTAAAAATAATCTTGACCTAACCAGGGATCTATAAATAATGTTTCTCAGACACAGTAGTGCATTAAAGACTGCAAATCATTTGCCACATCTATATGAAACTGGTATATAATGGACTTAACAATTATTTAGGATCTATACAGGAGCGTATACGTAATTTTTTATTTAATATTTTTCTCCTCCGTCGAGCGCACGTTACTTACAAATGGAGGGAGGATTCTCAAACGCGCCTGGGCGCCAAAATTTCAGAAGCTTCTCCCAGAAGAAGCCCGCGGTCCGCCAAACCAGACCCTAATTTTAAATCTTCCCGTCAACTCCATTTAAACCCCCCTTCTATTCTACGCTCTCCCCTCCCGATACCATCGCTTGCTCTCCCCTATTTCCTTATCGTCTATCTGTTCGACGGAATTCCTCACCGAGGAGAAAGCCTAATCCAAAACCCCTCCAAGTCTTCTATAGCCGGAGGATTCGAGATGTATGTGGTGAAGAGGGACGGGCGGCGGGAGGCCGTCCACTTCGACAAGATCACAGCGAGGCTTAAGAAGCTGAGCTACGGCCTGAGCCCGGAGCACTGCGATCCCGTGCTTGTGGCCCAGAAGGTATGCGCCGGGGTCTACAAGGGCGTCACCACCAGCCAACTTGACGAGCTCGCCGCCGAGACCGCTGCCGCCATGACTGCTAGCCACCCCGACTACGCCTCGGTATTCCTTTTTCTCCCATCTATCCAATGATGTGGGATGTATTACTGTTTTATCTCTTTGTTCCGATTGCCAAGGTTGCTTCTTTTTTTTCCCCTTTCTTCCAGCTTGCCGCTAGGATTGCAGTCTCGAATCTTCACAAGAACACGAAGAAGTCGTTCTCAGAGACGTAATGGTCTATCCCTTTTTTGGCTGTTTAATTTTGGTTTGTTTTGTTTCCAAAATTTCTTGGATTTGGGGTTTTGTTGATGATAAATGTGGTTTCAGGGTCAAGATGATGTACAATCACATCAATGAGAGATCTGGGCAGGAGGCCTCTTTGATTGCTGATGATGTTTATGAGATCATCATGAAGGTGATCTAGCTTTGACCTCAATGAAATTTATCATTTTTTTTATTGATTTTCGTATCCTGTAATAATCCAACTGATAGTCTTTACCCAGTGCCATTATTTTGTTTTATTAAGCTACATTCTTAAAGCCAAAGGTTTAAAGCTTGTTGGTGGTTGGAACAGTTATCGTTATGTTGCAATTAAGATGTGCCACCTTTATAGCTGCACTGTCTATGCTCTAATATTCAGTTGTAATAATCCTGTGTGATGGCATAATTGTCATTCATGATTCTGGCTTAGCATGTCTTGGTTTCTTTAATTAATTGATGATTTTGTATGAATTAGATTTTAGACATTTCTCGTATTATATTTGATTACATATGGTTGAGTGCCTAGAGTTTTTGATGATTCCAGCAGTTATCAAGTTATTCAAACAGAGAGTTTTCCACTTTCTCTCTCTCTCTCTATCTCTGTGTGTCTGAGCAATAAGTTTTAAGAACTCTCAGATTGCTATGTATGACCCCCGCCAATGGGTAACAGTAACTAGGCATATGACCCTCGCCAGTGGGTAAAAGTAACTTGGCTTTACGACCCCCGCCAGTGGGTAATAGTAACTGGAAGATGACCCTGCAGTGGTAAAGGTCTTGCCGTGGGAATAAGAGCGGCCATAGCTACACTACCATCTAAGAGTACGGATTTCAAAGCATGGAATAATGGCAAAAGCATGAACTTGACCTACAGTATGATCAAAATGTACTCTACTGCAAAATGTTACATGTGATTATTAATCATCCAAATGCTTGCCAGTTACATTTCTATTAGCTATTGTAAAAATCTATGATATAAGTTGGAGTAATTTCTTGTAATTGTATCAATTTCAGAATGCTGCTCGTTTGGACAGTGAGATAATTTATGACCGAGATTTCGATTATGACTACTTTGGATTTAAAACTCTCGAGAGGTCCTATCTCTTAAAAGTTTCTGGAAAAGTAGTAGAAAGGCCGCAGCACATGCTGATGAGAGTTGCTGTTGGAATCCACAAGGATGATATTGACTCTGCAATCAGAACATATCATTTGATGTCTCAGCGGTGGTTCACTCATGCATCACCTACCTTGTTTAATTCAGGGACTCCTAGGCCTCAAGTATTATAAGCTAAACTCATATTTTCACAAATTAAAGCTTGCTGTAATCTGTTTATTTATATATCTTGATGAAAATTTTCAGTTAAGCAGCTGCTTCTTGGTTTGCATGAAAGATGATAGCATTGAGGGAATATATGATACTTTAAAGGAATGTGCTGTTATAAGCAAATCTGCTGGAGGAATTGGCATATCTGCTCACAATATTCGTGCAACTGGTAGTTATATCCGTGGGACAAATGGGACATCTAATGGCATTGTTCCAATGTTGAGGGTTTTTAATGATACTGCTCGTTATGTTGATCAAGGGGGTGGCAAGAGAAAAGGTAATTTGGTTACTAGTCAGTAAATGACTTTCACTTAGCTCGTAGTTTGGTATGATTTTAGATTGCTGAACTTCATTTCACGCCTAGGTGCATTTGCGGTGTATTTGGAGCCTTGGCATGCTGATATTTTTGAATTCCTTGATCTTAGAAAGAATCATGGAAAGGTATTGTTCATAACTTCTCAAGTACCACTGTTTGTTCACACAACTTTTTACTGTATTTTTTTTTTTTTGGAATTCAGTTAATCTTTCTTCCTTCTATTTTAACATTATTTTGATACTTATTCATTACATGAGATCGTGGATGGAAGATGAAATGTGGCTGATACTCTTTAACTCATGGCTTTATGTAGTATCTTTATTCATGAAGGAATTTTATGTGTTTCCTACACATGAAAACTTGCATAGGTTCCTCTTTTCCCTTTAGATCTGTTCTAAATTAGTGGATGGTAGTAATTGAGAATTTTCATCTTTCTGAAAAAATAGTACTGTGCTTCAATTCTCGTGTTCTGTTTCAAAATATTAACACTATTGATGAAATCAGGGTTTTTCTGGGTAGAAAAAAACTCAGTGTCATTGGAGGGATTTGAATAGTATTTTTCCATTGTATTTGGGTTGTTAGTTTAGTCCGAATCAAATCCAAATGCTTCACCTAACCAGTTAGCTAACTAGCAAGTTAACTTGGATTTTTCCTCTTGTTTCTTGTTCAGCACACCCAAACATAATTTTTCATGAGCTTGGGTACATGAATAGTTCAAGATGCACGCCCTTGATGTATCTAGTACGCTTTGGATAAGGATGCTTGTTAGATACTACTAGGATATGTGTCAAATATATAAGAATCCTGATACTAAAACAAATACAAAAAGGATTTGCATATTTTCTGGGTAGATCCAAGATACTACTTGATATGTACAGGTATGAGAGGGCAGGTTTCTTTTCTTTTCTTTTCATTCTTTGTTCTTGTTTCCTGATGAGTGTTAGCCTTTTAAAGATGAATGAGATGTATAGCTAATTTTAGAATATGAGTTTTCATGTTATCGATGGATATGGATGATATTGATGTTATCCTATGAAGAATAGATTATGTTCATATGCTTTATGGATGTGTCTTACATATGTCCACATATATTCTTCTCAAAAGAATATAATGATGTACTGTTGTATCCTTGCTGTATCATCCTCTCTCTCTCTCTGTGCTTCAAGATTTGTCTTATACATGTTGTATCCCTATCTCATATTTGTCTCCATCTTCATAGTCAAGTTTGAATGCATCAAACTTATTTGTTAAATCTCATTTTGCAAAGAATACGAAGATCCCCATAATATGATGAATAACTACATAGTGATGCATGATGTCTTTGCTTGAACTGTATTAGACAATAAAAATATTGATATTCTTTTAAGATATTTTTGCTTTTTAATGTTCTTTATTTCTTCCCTTGTTATATTTGTCAGAAAGGTTATTGATTTGGTAATATTACATTCTTCTAATTGAATCTTCTGTAACATAAATGCATCTTGAGAAGTCACGGTGAAGATAACTGTGTTCCAATACACATGTTGTAATTCATTCCATGAACCAAAAATTTTATTACATCCATATGATTAAACTTGTTCAGAGTTTAGTACCTCATTGACATACTCTCCAGACATCAACTTATTTGAAAACTTCGATGCTTGTCATAAACTATTCAAGTTTGATATCTTATTAAATGAATGACATCTCTCGCAAAAATATACTATTGCCGCTTAGAGTTACACGATGCAGTAAACCAGCTCTTATCATGCATGTGTGATGTGGCTCCATAAAGGATAACCTGGAATTTCCACCTGTGAACTGTGACTTAATTTCTATTATTTCTTGTAGGAAGAGCACAGAGCTCGAGATCTGTTTTATGCCCTCTGGATTCCTGATTTGTTCATGAAAAGGGTCCAAAGTAATGGACAATGGTCCTTATTTTGCCCTAATGAAGCTCCAGGATTGGCTGATTGTTGGGGTGATGAATTTGAAAAGCTGTACGCAAAGTACGAGAGTGAGGTACTTGGTCTTCCAAATCTTAGATTTAAATATAAAGTTAGATTAAAATCACTAATCACTTCTTCCTGCTTTATGAGCTCCAGGGCAAGGCCAAGAAGGTTGTTGCAGCACAGAACCTCTGGTTTGAAGTCCTGAAGTCCCAGATAGAAACTGGGACACCATACATGCTTTTCAAGGTATTCAATGAAAATAAGTCTGATACTCTATAACAACAATTTGTTTCCTGGGTAGTGCATTTGACCTTGGTGTTATTCTGTAGGACACATGTAATAGAAAAAGTAATCAACAGAATTTGGGTACCATCAAGTCTTCAAACTTATGCACCGAGATTATTGAGTTCACAAGTCCTACTGAAACTGCAGTGTGCAATCTGGCATCCATTGCTCTACCTCGTTTTGTTAGGGAGAAGGTTTGTTCTCTGGATCTTTCCTCATGGTTTCAGTGAAAAAAGTAGCATTGATTTTCACGATCATACTGCATTCTAAAAAAAAAATTTAATAATACCTTTGTAGGGGGTTTCTATAGAGTCGCATCCATCAAAACTTGTTGGCAGCAGTGGATCAAGGAATAGATATTTTGACTTTGACAAGCTTACTGAGGTGAGTTTTGATTGCTTGCGTCCATGAAAGGCATGCTTGAGACAATGGTTTATCCATGACTATGCTTGAATGATTTAATGTGCTTGTCATCACAGGTTACTGCAATAGTTACAGCCAATCTGGACAAAATAATTGATATTAACTATTACCCAGTTGAATCTGCACGGATATCAAATCTACGACATAGGCCAATAGGCATAGGGGTTCAGGGTTTGGCAGATACGTTCATCTTACTTGGAATGCCTTTTGATTCACCTGAGGTGATTGTGGAGATTTAAGCGCTTCCCTATTTTTTTTTGTTTTTTAAATGGTGACCTTATTTTGTGACTAAATTAATTGTTACTACAGGCTCAGCAGCTGAACAAGGACATATTTGAGACAATATATTACCATGCTTTGAAAGCTTCTTCAGAGCTTGCTGCAAAAGAAGGCCCTTACGAAACTTATCAAGGAAGTCCAATGAACAAGGTTTTTGTTCAATCACATATTTATTTATATGTTGTACATTTGCTTTCAGCCACTGATTTCCAGTTAAGCTTGTGCAAGACACGGTGACATGGGCACATGCATATCTTTGCATTTTCATATGTTTATCATGTCTGCACATGCATGCATTTATGTTTGCTTTCATCAGTTGTTGAGTAGATAAAGTGCATGTCGATATAGTCTTTTGGTTAAGAATCTAAAAAAAGAATCTCAGTATGTTAAGTAATTTTTAAACTGAAATCATTCTATATACCTACTGATGTTATACAAATGTTAGTTAAGGACATTTCTAAATACAAACCCCATACTATATTCATAAGCTTGCTGTTTATGCTGATGTGTAGGGAATTCTTCAACCTGACATGTGGAATGTTACTCCATCTGACCGATGGGATTGGCCTATGCTAAGAGACATGATTTCCAAGAATGGAGTGAGAAACTCCCTTCTTGTTGCTCCTATGCCCACTGCTTCAACTAGCCAAATTCTTGGCAACAATGAGTGTTTTGAGCCATACACATCCAACATCTACAGTCGAAGAGTTCTAAGGTATGCCCTTTTTTTTATTTTATTTTCATGATCAGCGCTGGCATTTTGAGATAATATGAAATCCTGCCATGATAACACTTCATTTTTCAGTGGAGAATTTGTTGTAGTGAACAAACATCTCCTGCATGACTTGACTGAAATGGGTCTGTGGTCACCTGCCCTTAAAAACAAAATAATTTATGAGGATGGCTCAGTCCTCAGGATTCCAGAAATTCCAGATCATCTGAAGGCAATTTACAAGTAATATACTTTGCACCAAATAACTCTCTCAATATCTAAGATATTTTTTCTATTAATTAATGTTAATGTTGCTACATTAGAACTGTGTGGGAGATCAAGCAAAGAACACTAGTTGACATGGCCCTTGATCGTGGATGCTACATTGATCAGAGCCAGAGCCTGAATATCCACATGGATCAACCCAACTTTGGGAAACTGACTTCCTTACATTTCTATGCTTGGTCAAAGGTAGGTGTGTAAACTTTCTATTTTTCATTAATTATCTTGCACCTTTAATATTTGAAGAATATAATTAATTTTTAGATCAGAAAATGTTTTATGGAGTCTCAGTTGTAACTTTTTGAACTTTTTGAACTTTTTGATGGAAGGGTCTAAAAACTGGGATGTATTATTTGCGTACACGGGCTGCTGCTGATGCGATCAAGTTCACTGTGGATACCTCCATGCTCAAGGTAAAGTTCTGGGCTTTTCATGTTCAAGTTTCAAATTGTTCCTTTTTACCACGGTCACTCTTTTCTTCTGGGTGATAATTTCATTGTTTGTATTGCTGTATGATTCAGAAACCCAAGCCAGTGGATGATGATCTAGAAGACAAAATGGCACAGGTTGTTTGCTCCTTGGATAATAGAGAAGAGTGCATGGCATGTGGAAGTTGAAACTCTTGTTGTTCAAGTACTAAGATAATTTTCTTTCAGTGTGATTGCATCCGCTGCATGCTCCCTTGTAAAAAGTTATGGTGTCCATTGTTTATCATTGGCCTCTTGTGGTGTCTTCCTGCCTTTTCTTTAATGAAGAACCATGAAATGTTTAAGAGATGGTGTAGCATATCCCCTGCACTGCTGCCTCAGCTTATGTGGTGCCGTGATGCCAAATCTACTTGCATATGGTATCATAATTGTATTTCTAGCTCTGTATAAATATGGTGAGGATTTACATAGAAATCTCTTCTTTTTTTTTTTGTCATTTTATCATTGACTATCTTGCATATTTGGATCAGACAATTCAAATGCAATATATATGTTAAAAATTCTCAATGAACTCCAGATTATGCTGACTTCGTTATGCCATTATGCAAAACCAACTGCAATCTGACCCACAAAGTGTCCTTGTTTTCACTGAAAGAATAGTTTTTGATATTATTGTATGACTAAGAGTGCCTCCTGTCCATGTGTGATGTTACTACTGGATGAGGTTGTATATAGTTTGGATGATTTAGCTGACTTTCGCTATAGAGTTCACTTTAACTTTTGAAATCTGAAGCCTACATTTGGGCTTATTGTCTATCTGCACATCAAGTACAGTTGCAATACTGGGACATTCTTTGGTTCTTACGTCAGTCTTCTGGTTTTGGTTTGTCTAACCTATTTGTTGGACATTCTCTTGTGATCTCTTGGATTGTTCTGATGCTGTCCTTAGTAAAAGGATAACTTGCCATCAACTTTGTGAATTGTGATACAGTCAATTGGAGTTGCTGAGATGATGGTTGAAAGTTTATTCTTTGAAAAGATTCCAAAAAATTAGTAAAAGATAAACATGCTTCAAAACTGCTGCTGTTTCCCATCTCTTACCCAGTAATGCTTCGGCTATTCAGACTTCAAAATTTAAAGAACTCAAAATAGTTTTTACTCCACCACCCCCACCCTTTTATACAGCTTATAGTAATTACTTAATTTGTTATTCTAATTATTTAGTTATTTGACTTGCTGCTGACTAATTGAGTTAGCTAAATGAAATTGGAGAGTAACAAACTATAAAGTCTACACAGAATAGCAGTTCGAATACTCTCTATGAGATACTCAAGCTTATATGCTTATCATTTCAAATCAGACATGTCGTAAACATCATACCAACATGGTTTGAAATCAAATAGGATCACAAGATAGACATATCAAGCCAACCAGCTTATGAAGCTTATAAAACCTTAATACTGGTCTTGCTGAAGAATTTATGACTGACATCTCTGCTATTGTAAAAAGCAATGCCTGAGGTTGTGTTTACACTTCACCCACCGCAGGCCAGAAATTTTAGCACAAGTAATGATTCTTTGTACTTTGATCAGTGTCAGCTAAATTGTCAACAATGATAGCTATAGGCAACCTAAAAGATAAAGGGGATAACCCTCCTTTCTCTCTTACTGATCAGTCATTGACCATTGGATCAATGGACTTCTTTTTCGCAGCCTCCATTTTTGATATCTTTCATTTGTATAAACTAATCATAACAAAACTTGTTTTATGCCAGTGGTCTATTTGGCTGATTTGTTAGTCTGGGTTGACCCAGAATTAATGACCATATAACGCCAACTAATCAATTATAGTAGATAGCAATTTGTTGTTCATTCAACAATCTAGCATTGCAAACAAAAAAATGAACAGCTCTGTGGCATCTAGATTCACTCCAGAGGAATGCTAACTGTACACAGTGTTGGAATAGCCATTTTAATGCGATGTAAAAGCAACACTCGCTATCTTGCTGCCAAATGCCAAGGTCATATATCACACTTTTTCAAATAAAACAGCTTCTTGGACTCTGGATCAAATCCTGCAAGTCAGAGTGGACCTTATTTGTTGCCAAACCCGGCATGAGCAAAAGATCTTTCATGTCTTGTTTCCCTGGCAAATACAGACCCTGTGATAGCAAGCTCGAGTTTGAACTGGAGCATTTAGGAAATAATTGAGTTGGACTACACAAGATTTTCTTATATGGACTCCGGGCTTGGGACTGGCTATTCACAAAACATAGATGGACGGTATACTATTAAACTATTAGGGCTATGTTAGAAAAGAAAAGATCGGATGTAGAAAGCATATGATAGAGTTTCTAGATAAGCCGTATCGTGTGTGTTTTAAGAAAGTAAGAAATTTCTGTTAGTTATTAATGAGATTAAGGATACTAGTATGAGAACTATCGGTGGTTATATGAGTGAATTTTCGGTCCCAGTAAGTTTACACCAAAGATTTGATTTAAGTCCTTATCATCTTGTACTAGTTATGGTTGAGCTTACTAAATATATTCTGGACTGTATTCTTTGGTGCATTCCACTAGCGGATGATATAGTTTTGGTAGATGAAATTAAAATTCAAATTAATCATAAGTTAGAATTTTTAAAGAGTGCATTAAAATCCAAGTGTTTTAGGTTAAGTAGGACCGAGATGGAATTTATAGAATATAGTTTTAGTAAAATTAGAAGTAGAGATGAAGGGGAAGTGAAAATTTTAAAGAATAATCATTTTCGGTACTGCAAAAATGTTTTAAATGATTCATTTAAGTATTCTAAAAGGTTTTAAATAATCTTGCAAAAGTGCTAGGATCTATTGTAAGAAGTTTGACTAAACCATATTATACTATTCCATGAAAACCTGAACAGCATAGATGAGGAACACGAGCTTAAGGAGAGGCGTCTCTAGAGAGGTATGTTCACTCATAAACTGGCTTGGAAGGGAGATATCAGCCATACTTTTCTTTTTTTTTTTTTTCCCCAAAAAAGGACCTTTATGAAAAGAAAAATGTACCTGGACTTTGTAAACAGAGAATTTTGCAACCATGTTTGTTTGTTTTTTCGAGGAAAAGAATTGGGTGAGATTATTAAAATGGAAATGGTTTCAGTAATAAAAAAATGAAAATAAGGAAAAAGAGGAGATCAGCTGTCTGTGGAAAACTTGAGATTAGAACCACCTGGACACTACTTTGAGGATGTATAATGTCCTGGAAATCAAAAAATCTCTTTATTGATTGATCAACAGGGTTTTCACAACTTACAAACTTTTAAGAATATCAATAAAAGAAAAGAACACAACTATCTCCTATACAAACTAGTAGTTCTCTTGTATAATATCAGGTCAAACCTTCAATATACTCCTGGAATTAAAAAGATTAAATATAATTTGCTTCTCAAACAACAACAGAGGACTTCTCACAATAGCAAGGAGGAAACTCTAATAAGATATACACTATATCGAGCATCAGCACTGCTTCATTTATGTATGCTCTTCAATTTGGCTTTTCTTAAGGTAACAAGAATTATGTAACATAGTTTACCGTCATTCATAAGAATCATTCTCCACATTTTTTTATTAGTTAAGGCGAATGTCTACATTCTCTGAACCTTTTCTGAGGAAAACTGCAATGTTCAACCTTCAAATTCGTTGTATACATCGAACCCATCCGTTTATCCTTTAGAGTTTCGTTTTAGAATCAGTCTTTTTAGATATTGCAAGAGTTTCTATTCTGGTTTTCAAATGCAAATAGGACATTTCAGGCCGCCGCCTTTTGAAATGGACTTTCTTGAACTGCTCTCTTCTTTCTTTTCATCTTTGAATATAATAGTAGTACCCTGAGATCAAGGGGCAATGCTTACTTAAAACTAGACCAAAGCTAGAAAATGTCAAAAAGAGATGCAGCATGTTGGCTTTGAATATGAGCTTTTTGCTTGGTGGTCCAAATTCCACTAGAGAACATTGAACTTTGTTGTTGGCCTTTAAATATTTTTAGAACTAAAATTCCCTTGATCCTCCATCATCCCATTCCTCTTTTTCCGCTCAAACTCTTCTTCAAGCTGAATCAGTCTTTTAAGATCAAGAGCTTCTATTCTTGTTTTAAATCGCAAATAGGACATTTCAGGCAGCAACCTTTTTTTTTTTTTGTGCTAAGGTGGCAGCAGCCTTTTGACATGGACTTTCATGAACTACTCTTTTTTTTTATTATTATTTTCATCTTTGAATATAATAGTAGTGCCCTGAGATCAAGGGGCAATGCTTGCTTAAAACTAGACCAAAGCTAGAAAATGTCAAAAAAGAGATGCAGCATGTTGGCTTTGAATTTGATCTTTTTTGTTTGGAAGTCCAAATTCCACGAGAGAACATTGAACTTTGTTGTTGACCTTTAAATATTTTTAGAACTAAAATTCCCTTGATCCTCCATTATCCCATTCCTCTTTTTCCACCCAAACTCTTCTTCAAGCTGACATCAAATCCTCCTTCGGCCATGAACTTTGACTCTGACATTGTTTTAGTGTGATGCACAGTTCCAAAGAACCTCCTTTCTTTTAAAGCTTACATATTGATTTAGTTGGTGCGTAGTAGTATTCAGTCTTGGCTTTGCTTTTTCGTAGAATATTTTAGTCTATGATTGCACGTGAAAGTGTTTTGATGATGTGAGCTCCTCTAATTATCATTGTAGGGAAACTTGATTCCCAGTCTAATCATCATCACCAATAGAAAACTTGCTTGGAAATCGAGACATATTTTATTTTCTTTTGAAAGTGGGCAAGAAAATATTTTTCGGCAAATTTAAGGCTTCTCATGCATGTAAATGAAATTCTCATCAAAATTGGGAAAAGGAAAAAAAAAATTGAAGTAAATAAATAGAAAAGTTGTTGCTAACTTTGATTTCTTGTACATATATAAAAATGTGTGTTCTCATATGTTCCTGACCAATCTATAATTTTTGATTGTGGAATTATCTTGTATTTTTGATTTATATCGATACTTGCACTAGTTTCCTGCAAAGGATTTCTGATGTTTTAGCTATTTTGGTGAGTGATTTAAATTGAGATGCACTCACATATTGTAATGATCAAGATATATATCAAAGTATCAACTGATATAAATCAAAATGAAATTAACTAGCTTTGAAGTCCATTTTAGTATGCAGCAAATAGAGGACTCATTTTTAGACAGTCAGGAAGACTCCAAATATGTTGATATCATAGGATAAATGGTTTATATTTGCCAAGATAAATGGTGAAGACCAAAACCATATTTTTGTCAAGAATCATCATTGAATGAACTTGTTGATCAACATGTTAGAGTTTTCATTTTATCTTTGTCTAGTTGTTATCTAGTTAGGATTATGTCGAGCTGCTATGGAAGTCCATGGATGTCGGATTGGAGTCTTGGCCCTAGGAAGCCACCTTCCCTTCCCCTCGCTTCCTCATCCTCTCTCTTTCTCAGCTGCTCTATCATAACCCTCATGGCCGCCCATGGCCGAGCCGCCGCCACCACCACCACCACCAATCGACACCCTTCTCTTCCTTTTCTCCTTCCCTTCTCTTTCTTCTTCCTCTTCCTCTTTTCTGTTATTCTTCTTTTCTTCTCCTCTCTTTCTCTCACTTCGAGCGAGGAGGCGAGCTGCCGGTGGGTTGAAAATAATTGCCAAAAAGGGAGGATGTGGTCGGAACGTCCCAAATTGGGACAGTGGAAAAGATATTAAGGGCTCGTTTGGTTTGCGGGAAAAGAAGGAAAAAAGTATGGTCAACGAAAAAGTAATGAGATGCCTCTTGTTTGATTGGAGTTTTCAAAGAAGAGATATTTCCACGAGAAATATGATTCTCACGTTTCATGGAAAAACCTTTTCCACGAGAAATATGGAAAAGTTACTTTCCCATGAGAAACATGGGAAAGTTACTTTTCCGTGAGCCGGAAATCACTCCATTTTTATTTCTTCCTAAAAAGCCTTTCAGCATTAAAGAGGCATTAAAAATCTAATTTTTATTAAGGGTATAATAGGAATTATACATAAGTTTTTCAGGAAAATAGATGGTTAACCAAACATAAGCACTCTGAAAATTTGTCACTTTTCCATTGTCAACCAAACATGTCAAAAGTACTTTTGCAGGCATCTTCTTCCTAGGAATCTACTTTTTAGGAATCATATTCCTAAGAGGAAAAATATTTTCCGTGAACCAAACGAGCCCTAGAAGATATCTAAAGAGAGTGAGGGCATTTTGGTCATTTGAAATTGAGGGCAAATGATGTTGGCTAGTTGACGAGCCAAAGGACCAATTTGGGTCCTTTTAGAAACTTAAAAGGTCACTTTGAAAACTTTTAAATATAAGGGCGTATGCTAGAATTTGCCTAAACTTGAAGACGTGAAACTATAATTTATCTAAATAAAAATAATGATACAACAATTTTAAGATGCAGATAGAAATGTTAGACTAGTTGATGACATGTTATATTCTTGCCCTATCCTTTTACACTATATAAAGGCATGTATCTCAATTATGAACAAAAGGAATGAAAGCCAAGTTCTTTGATCATTTTCTATTTTATCTCCTATGTATCTCTCTTTTTGTCTCCAGTTGCAACCAAAAAAAGGTTAACAACCGGTATTATTGCTATTCCTTTTGTTTCTTGAATGATATCAAAAGAGATGAGATGGATGGAGAAAACATTTGTTGGTTCTTGCGGAATGAAAGGCTTAACAACATCAACATCTATTAAAGTTTTAGATATAGTTTTTTCTGGAAAGTTAAGGTTAAGATCAGCGAAAGACGGTAAATGATGGTGATGTCAAAGCTAGGGGTGTAAATGAGCCAAGTTTAATTGGGCAGGCATCTAATCAAGCTTGGTTTGAAATCATTTCTAGCTTGAAAGTTGAGATCAAGCTTGATTTATTTATTGTTTAGTTGAGACTAATGGTAGCCAAATTGCAAAGAGAGTCGAACTTGAGCTTATTTCAAGCAGCTTGATAATATTTATTGAGGAGATGAACAGAGAAAATATTGGTTTATTCACAGGGATTGAAAAGCTTGATAACACATCAACTGTATCTATTAGAGGTTTTATATAAAATTGTGCTTGCGACTTCCAAGTTCAAAGCTAGATTGTCAATCTACTCAAGCTAGGTTTGAAATTAGTTTCATGTTTGAAAATTGAAATTAAGCTTGATTCAGTTTTTTTTTAATTGAGCTTAATTCAAGAATTTCAAAGCAAATGAAACTCAAGCTTACTTCAAAGTGGCTATGGAAGCCCTTATTCCACATTAGTTCCATCAGCTTCAAGATATTCTCATTTCCATTCCATTCTAATTTCTGTTTTGGTTTTTCTTTATTTCTACCAATCGTAATGATGCTACTGTTGAAAGCAAGCTAGCTACAAATATAGATTTTCAGTTTCTCTATGACAAGAAAAGCTAGGAGCAAAGTTATCTCACCCAAGTGTGACCGAAGTTCGTTCGATCTTTTGCTTCTTTTCTTTTCTCTTTTATTTTTCTATCAACTGACCACTAGATTCTAAGAGTTAAACACTAAGGGAAGGGGTCAATGTATATCAGATCCTAATATATTCAATTACTATCAAATAAGAGCAACAATTTTCAATTCATATAGCCATGAGTCCTACCAACATGACTACATAGCTTGCTTTTTCTCCAGCTAAACTCAAATTTGACTCCTCTTTTCCCCTTCTTTTAGAAGACTTACTTGCAGTTTCATTTTCTTATTAATCCCCTAATCAATCATTAGATATTCCACACTTTGAGCACTTTCCCTGTAAGCATATTGACAAATACCACACCACACAAGACATTAATTAATTGAACCATATGGTGATGATGGAAAGAGAGCAAGGTTGAGTCCTATCCAAATGATCTTATCCACTATCTGATCCCAATCACAACACTACTCCCTTACTTTATCAAGCATGCTCTTGAGTCCTGTCAGAAGGGCAATTCACACAATGCCTGCCCTAGATAATAATCTGTAAGCAGTGATGTCATGCAGATGTTGATATCATAGACCAAGGTCTTTTGCATGACAAGGTACTGCCCATATTATTTTAATTAAGTTATGGTGGTCCATTATGATTTGATGATGAAAGTAAGGGACCAAAATCATAGCGCGTGGTGTTTTTCTCATTTTTGATTAAAAAAATCGAGATTTTTAGTACACTCATGCGTGTACGTACTAAAAGGGACCACAAAATTGCAGCTGGTATTGTCTCATATGTATGGCAAGGTAAGAATAACGACATCATTTTATTATAACAAGCCTCCATCGATATCGTTATTGACCATTATAACAGTTACAGTACCTCGTATTTTCTCCTCTAAGTGTGACTTGTTACATCTTTGTCTTTCAAAAATGACTATTTGTATGTACCTTTTCATTTTTTTTGGCTACGCTAGATGACTTGCACCGGTCTGATATGGATACATCTAAAAAGATCAAAATGGGATAAGTCACAAAGCACCTGAGGCACTTACTCTTCGTTTGTCTAAAGAACTCCTCCAGAGTGATTTGCAACGTAAAAGACCACTTAGTCCGCAACTTAGTTGGCCTCGCTAAAGGCATACTTCACCATGAAGACAGTGTCACTATTAGCTATGCCCCAGATATCTCGAAGCAGAGGGTGGTGACCCTCGGCAATACCAGGATACTTCCGGATCCAACCGATCACTGTGGCCGAGTCACCTTCCATCCCAAGTAGCTCTCAGCTCGTCCTAGAGACAGAGATATCAAAGATTTGGCTCCTTCTAGCCGCCACTACTCTAGAGTCCAGGCTTCTGATCACGAAGCCCACACCACCCCTTCTACTATCGTCCAAAACACATCCATCAAAGTTGATTTTGAGAAAATTCGGGGGTAGGGGCTCCGAGATAAAGTACACTGTTTGAGACACTACATGAGCAAAAAAAGAGTTCCAAGCGCCCCGAGCTATCAAAGGCCTGTCCGATAGACCAGCATGGGTAATCTCCGCAGCCTACACTCGGATCCTCTCCATGACGAGCCTAGGTGTCGAACTACTCTCCCCAAACAACCAAGTATTCTGAGCAAGCCAAATGTGGTAAGCAACATAAGTTGCTCTAGTGGCCAAATACCTAGTCTGAGACGTACTAGCCCACCTCCTGAGAGCCTGGGTAAAGGAATTGGACTAGTGAAGTGCTTCAGGCGAGATGTTAGATGGCCTCCACACCCTCACAGCTCGATCACACTGGAATAACATGTGTTCTGCAGACTCCTCCACCTCATACCCAGGGCAGATCAACGGAATACTCAGTCTCGTCTGCTCAGGACGGCCTTTGTCGGTGGGCGTCCCCAAGTCACCTTCCACAAAAATAATGCAATCCTCGGATGAAGACCAAACCTCTAGATCCATGCACAATCTAGCCTCTGACTTTGCTCACTTTGGAATAGGTCACAGATATCCTTAACACCAACCCTCAGACTGCAAGAAGTACTCCAGACCCTCACATCCGGGACATCGCATCTAGGAACTACTAGAGAATGCAGTCTCTCTGCAAGGTGCTCTCCAAATAGATGACCAGTCGGGCTAGAGTCCCACCCAGTCCCATCCAGGCAGAGGAGATCGCAAATCCGCAAACCACTTACAGCCTCAATGTTGATCGTGGTCGACTATAGTCTCACCGGGAGGGTGTCCATCTAGGGGTCCTCTACAAGATCCACATTACACCCATCACCGATCAGCCACTTGATGTTGGCCAAGATAGTAGGAACATGCATGCTAATCTCTCTCCAAATGAAGGAGCACCTACGACTCTTCTGAAATACCCCATCAGCGGCCTCCGAGCCATACCAGGCTGTCATCACCTACTCTATAGGCTCCGTGGCTCAAGGAACAGCCTTTCGGCATGTCTCGCGACCAGTGCTTTTCTTCTCATGAGCAGAGATTGAATACCCAGCCCCTCCTTCTGAGTTGGATGGCAAACGACACTCTAAACAAGCACATGCACCTCGTGTCGAATGCCATAAGAGCCTCACAAAAAACTCCGAAGCATCTGCTCGATCCTCAGCAGCACCGACTTCAAAATAATAGTGTTGGAATGAGGTAGATCGACATAGAGCTAAGGACCGATCTCACAAAGGTTAGCCTGCCTATTATAGATAGCGAAGCTGCTCTTCAACCCTCTAGCTACTCCTGAATGCACTGCACCACGCCTAGGTACTCCGTCGTTTGGTCTTCTTCCGATAATAGGTATGCTCAAGTAACTCCATGGCCCCTCATGCGTATGTACCTTTTGTTTTATCTTGTTTCCACAACACTACCCTTCCTCTTAACTGACAGCATCAATAAATAACTATTATAAGTGTAAAATGAATGTATCATTGATTTGAAGTGTTAATGCTAAAGAATAATAGAGTCATTCTACACTTTAAATGACTATTCATTAACACCATTAACAAAAAAACTAATGGAGTGGAATCGATACAAAAATAAGATGCAATAATATATGTAAAAAGATGTGTATGCAAATATATATGTATGTATATGTAAATAGTATTGCAATGTTGAATGCCATACTTAACACTATAATAGTGAAAGCAAAATAATATTATTTTCTGATCACTTTTCACCTAATAAGCTATATAATTAAGGTGGTGCAATTCTTTTAGTCCAAAAATTGGAATAAAATTTTGAATTTGGGAAAAAAGAAATAGTTAATGCAAATAATGACTACTATTTGAGTTATAACAAGCCTTCATACATACGTACGTATGTACATACATATATAGAGAGAGGGGTGAACTTGGCTCCACTTAAATGGATCTCCACTCTGATCTGGTCAAGTCTAGATTGGACTATGTGGTGTTACATTAATAATTCGAGTCATTGAATGTGATTTATTATCTCTAAATTGCTCACACATCAAAAATAATATGATTTGGAGACCTCTAACCTATTCATCAAGTCATCAAAAAAACATATATAACTTAATGTTGTTTAGACAATCCGATTTTTTTGACCATTTAGGCTAGTAGTCTCTAAATCATATGATTTTTGGTATGTCGTAAGTAACTTAGAGGTACTAAATCACGTCCATCGGCTTAGATCCAGCTCATATTATATGTATATGTATGTATCTATGTATGTATAATGTTTGTATATGTGTACATATGTACATATATGTATATGTATATGGATCGGAATGAAGTGTAACTCTTATAGAGTTGCATGTTTTTCTGAATTGGACAATAAAAGTCTTACATTAATAATCCGAATCGTTGGATATAATCTACTATCTCTATACTACTTAGTAGTACCTAAAAAAAATAGCAGTACCAAAAATTATATAATTTCGAGATCTCTAGTCTATACAATAAGTGGTCAATTTTCTGGTACTATTTAAGCTGTTCAATTGTTGGTCACTTCATGTACATGCTAGAAATTTCTAAACCATATTATTTTTTAGTATCTAAGATCATGCATCTTTGTAGATTAATATTTAAATGCATGCACTTGTCAATCCTCTTTTATTTTATTTTTTCTTTGAAAAACCATCTTGGCTTGATACGTGTTGCATCACCTTCTCTTTGTCAACATGATATTAGACAATCTATCAAAGTTAATATTTTAAATTCAATGAGGAGTAAGAAGATATGATTTTAATATTGATCAGGTGAAATCTTATCCCATAAGTAGGCCCACTAAGCATTTCCCCGGGTGGAAGCCTTCCCCAAGGCGGTATCTTGGGTAGGTACACCCACTCGCATTCATCCAATAATTAAACCTTGCTAGTTGGGCAAAAAATCACAAGAGAAGGAATTTAGAGAGAGAGAGAGAGAGAGAGAGAGAGAGAGAGAGGATGGTATAAAAGTATGACGTGGAGTGTTCCTTTGAAAATGTGGTATGAGGTGGACAAGGAAAGCTCCTTCAACACGAGAGCAACGTGCATGGACCGTGCACTTGTGCACCCAACTAAAGAAAGAACCGATGCCTGCAGACCATTCCATCTTTACCGTAATCCGTGGAACAAGCTTTGATGCTCTTTTTTTTTTAATCTTTTGATGACAAAATCTGGCCGACTATGAAGATATGAGGGCGGTCAATCCACGGAATGATAATGATCTGCACATAAAAATAAAACTCGTCGGTTTGACTCTAGCCAGACTCTCCGATGCCTAAGTTAGAAAGAATTTTGAGATAATGGTAGAAAAGTAAAATATATGAGAGAAAAGATTAGTGTAAAATTTTGACCTTTTTAGATCAATCTTTTCATCTCGGCCTTTTTATCTCAACCGTTTCACCTCGGCCTTCTCAGGTTGGCTTGAGGAGTTCGGTCTTAGGCTCCTCACCTCGGCGTTCTCAGATAGGCTTTAGGAGCTCGGTCTTCACCTCAGCCACATCCTTCTCACCTAGGCCTCAAACCTTTATATCAAATTAGGCCTCAGCCTTCATATTAACTGTGGCGGCTCATAGATCTGTTGACCTACCAAAAAAATAGAGCAAAATGATGGATGAGGGCTCGAGAACCTGTCACCATAAGAGCTTTAAGCTACGAGTGCCTCTCCCTTTGGGATCCCTTGGCCCTATTTGTATACGCATGGAAGTAAGAATCTGTTACAATTAGAGGCGGAAACACGGAATAAGCTATATTATAAGCCATAATCGTCCTTCCTTGTAAGCTATAACCTTCCTCCTTATGAGCCCTAACCATCCTTCCGCTTTTGGATCTTCTTAATTGAAGTTATAATCATTCAGAATTCATGTTGTTAGAATCTGCCTGCCATATGTTAATCCATGATAGGTGGATTGATTATATGCCATATCAATCATGGATTACATATCATTAACAAAGTAGAGCATGCAAAGAATCAAAGTCGTCAGCTGAGAAACAGATGGCCAATTCCAAACAAGCTGTTCTGATCAAATAATGTTATTGGGTGCGTTGTAACGCATCAAATTATTGCACCCATCTCGGTATATCATTTTAGAAGGAAAGTTTGAAGCATTCTATGACATGTGTTTGTAAAGAAAATTAAAAATCTTATATTGCTAACAAAATTAAAGTCTATTAATGTGTCCCACCACCTACTCATCATGTGATACCTCTCACATTGATAGAAGTAGATAGGTGGAGGAAGAAAGAGATCAACGAAGACAGACCTTTGCTTGCTTTGCAGGTGGATCATATTTACATATGACAGTTACTAGGTGACAACTATATATGGAATTGTAGTTGACTAAATGAACGCTAGAAAAACTACTTTCATGTGTGTGATTCATCTACTTGCAACCAATTAAAGCTATGAGGACGTCTGTTTAGTCCCATATCGGCTATATACCGGATAAATCTTGGATACTCATACAAGATTAAAAAATTTAAATAACTCTTTTCGGCTAGTCATTTTGGATAGAGTCCTGAGTTTTGATCGGCTTATAACCTAGGTGGACTAGGAGACGTTGCAGCACAAGTTTATAGAGGTTGACTATGGGCCCATCGTGGTGCTTCTAATTATATTTGAATAGAATTAGATCTTTAGCCTCGCAGGAACGTCAAAGCTTAAACAAATGAGTATGTGAGGATTCTCCCATCATCTATGTACTAGATAGATCTTGAATATTTGTATAGAATTAAGAAATTTAAATAATACTTTTTGATTAATTTATTTTGGATGAGATTCACACGATCACACCAAACCACACTAACATGATGGTACGGCTCTTGCATCAAAGAAATTTGGCACGCAAAGTTGCGTGTCGAAATTTTACGCTTGCCGATCGATAGATTTGCTGACACGCATGATTTTGTTGGAATTGGTACCGTACACGATAGACCGGCAAATACTAAGTTTACCGAATCAACACTTAGTCGGTGTCGTAAAGCATTTTCTAAAGAATATTGCACATGTAACTCTCAATTCAGCAGTAAATTGGTAGATGGCTGACCAAGATTCATGCGATTTTTGTCTTCCAAGACTCTGAATGGATCCCCTTCTTTGGCACCTAGCTATAGTAGCGCTCAAAACTTGGTTGGACTAACTTTATCCATGTACATCACGCACCATTCATGGTGGTCCCAAATTATGTTAATCAATGGTGGGTTGGTCATGGTAAGACCCATTCCACTTCTATTGAGCTACCTCCGCCCTCCAGTTGAGTGGACCACAATGGATGACAAAGAAAACCTAAAGTATTTTATTTTTTGCTGATGCGGACAATTCATACAGATTTAGTACGAATACATCCAAAAAAATCAAAAGACAACACATTACGGAGAGCTCTGGGCAGCTTCCTTTTTCTAATCTACATAGCTTTCTCTGAGTAGTCTGCCACGAAGAAGGCTACTTAATTCGCGGCCGTTTTGAACTACCTGGCTAGTCTTTTTAGATGAGATCCTGTATTGTATTGTGACCGACTGGGCCCAACTTTTAAGCTAGCTACCCACAAAACCACCTACCGCGTTCCAAAGGCGTGCGTGCCTCTCATCCATGGGTCATCGTCACCTTTTTGAACTCTCCATACGGTGGACCCCAAGGTGTTTTCCTCCACTTGATATCCTCCTAACGGTCTTGATGATACCGCTGCCACGCTGCAAATACTGGGGCATACGAGCAAAACCAGCTAATTAGGTGTCAAACCTTGGCGTTTTCTCTTTCTTTTTTTCGGTGGGAAAAAAAAAATGGATCGATTGACCAAGGTCAGAGCGATTTAATCTAAACATCGATTTCGACGGTGGACCAGGGAACGCGTCATCCGGAAGTCGACAAAAGGGAGATGGGCGGTTGATAAGAAGTCGACGGGTAAAGCCAAAAAAATGAAAACGTAGGGAGTACAAATATCTAATGGGTTCCAATGCCAACTTGCCAACTTGGTCTACGATGAATACTTATAGTGGAAGTAACACGGAATAGAGACTCAGTCCATTCAAAAGGCTACTCAATACTGCACCAGACTCCACTTGGCCTTCCTCACTTTCCTACCTCTTTTACCCCACAGTAAGTTTGTTTATTTGCTCAACTACTCTCTCTCTCTCTCTCTCTCTCTCTCTCTCTCACACACACACACACACACACACACACACACATTGTAAAATGATTAGCTAATTTCAATGGTGTGATTTAGGCTTGATATGCAGGGGAAATCTTGGCTTTTATAGGAGCAGGCTGGAATGCTCGATGAATTTTGTGATTCATGCTCGCCGGATCTCCAGTAATATTATAAAAAATACAGGTCTCTGCAAAGTCGTAGCCCATCTACTAAGCATGAATTTTAGTGTAGAACATGTATTGCATTATGCGCTTAATGAAAATAAAATATTTTTATTGCATCTAGTAGACTAAATTGTACCCTATTTGGAAATGGAACAAACGTGCAACGCATGTCCTTCCATGATTAAAATTTGAAAATATAATGGAAGTCAGACAAAATAAGAGATCATTGCACTTAACTAGGAGAAAATACTAAGAGAATATCATGATTCATTGTCCTTCGTCTAGTGATATTTAAACTACCATCTACACCACTCTCAAAACTTCAAAAGCTAGCAGACATCTATGCTAAACTGGCTTGTGGGGGTAAGCATGAGTTAAGTCAGTTTAAGACTTTCGCAAATAGGATTGTTCTAAGATACTAAACAAAGACTAATTTCATTTCCTTTCCCCTTTCCCCACATCTCGAACCGAGGTTTTGCATGGAAATCTTCATGTAAAATAGCATACCAACCAAAAGGGATGTGACTTGCATGTCATCTTGTTTGGTTAATCTCTTTATCATATTAGATACGAAAGAGCTCTCCATTCTCTAGCTTTATTCAACTACCCTAACCATGTGATTCATGCCACCATAGCAGTGCCATTTGCATCCTTTTGGAATCCACCTTAATTTTAAAACAGCCATTAGAAATTAAAGGATTGGCTTTTTTTATTTATTTTTGAAGCTTTATATTTTAGGTTTTAATTAATCTGTAGATAATCTGTGAGAATCCGTACGAACGTGTGTTTAGTTCCATATCGATTATTCGCTGAGTAGATCTTGGATACTTATACAGGATCAAGAAATCCAAATAATATCTTTCGGCTAGTTATTTTGAGTGAGATCTTGGATTGTGACATAATCTGAAAAATATGATGATGCAAGCAAAACTGTTATCTGTTTATTTTTTATTAATTTCAATAACTACTGGTACAACGGTATTATTCTATTATATCATATCAATACGTGCGTACGCTCTTGCGCGTGTGTGTGGGTGGGAGAGAGAGAGAGAGAGCATTTGGTCTGATGACCGAGATTCAACCGCACGGGTTAAAAGCAAGCCGCCACCGGAGAACCAATGAGTAAACATAGAATAATTAGGCTTCTTATGAGGATTTTTCCCAAAAAATTCAAGATGGCGTAAACGTTGAGCAGTGACAATCTTCTCTATCTTAACAGAGCGAATAGCTTCTTTTTTTCTATGATGAGTAGCTGAATTCAAATCCACAGTCTTTATATGCAAGAATTTCATTGGATCTGCGAAAGAATCCAAGAAATGGGAACTTTCTACGGTGGAAAATAGTATGTTAGGTGGGACCTGTGCAACAAAGAATAAATATGTCATTCATGCAGTTATTTTTATTCTTATGATGATGTAGACCGAGCTATTCACACATAAGGGAAAATGATTTCACATTAAAGAAAAAAAAAAGAGGCTAATGGAAATGTTTAATGCGTGTAAAGTTGGCAAAAGTTTCTAGAAACAATGTGAAAAGATATTTTTGCTTTTCCTGGTGGCTAAATTAAGGATGCAACAGGTGTAACAGTGATAATTAATTGAGTAGGACTTCCACTACCACTAAATTAACAGGAATTTGGCTATTTTTGCTGCTAAAGAATTAGAGAAATTCAACAGGTTGGAAATTAAAAAATGTTGTTCGGTTTTATTACTGATGCTGATGATTTTTTTTAAAAAACGAAGATATGAAGAATGGTAATTAATTTTCTCAAATTGCATATGATCATCAAATAGACAAGTGTTCATCAATTGTAATATAGATAACAAGAAGCATATTGCAAGTTGCATGTTTATCTTATCGTTTAAACCCATATGTTAGCTCAGATATCATAAATATTTTATCTTTTTTGCATTGTTTTTTAGAAGAAATATCAATTAATTTGAAGTCTTAGCTTTTATAACATTTCGATTAACAATATTACTTACAAGTAGTTATTAGCTTAGCTGGTTAACATCTCTTGAAATTTTTTTAGGTCCAGAGTTTATACTTTACTGGTGGTATATTATAATTGTATTGTCCAAAAAAAAAAAGAGTAACAAGAAAAAAAAAAATATTTTAATTTGATGATATATTTCACATTAAATTTTAGAATAACTTGTTTATATGTATTTTGGTCAAGAGATGATGACAATAATGAATTGGTCACTTTGACAGTTGGATTCCCAACTTGGATTCCCCACTTGGGATCTCGGAAGCTGCGGTCTTCCCTCCAATAAGGGGCCTGTCCTTTTCTCCAACAAGCAAAGCCCAATGGGCCGTTCCTCTTGTCGGCACCTAGGCAAAGGAACTCAATCCAGATCGAAATTCTCCTCTCGTTGTCCAACGCCGACCTCATACAACTCTCTCTGTCTCTCTCTCTTTCTCCAACTCGATTGCCGACTTCCTCCTCTGTTTCATCTTTTGTCCGAGTCCTCACGCGGTCAAATCTGTGTGAACGGCATATTTCTCTCTCTCTCTCTCTCTCTCTCTCTCTCTCGATAATTACATTTAGGTGTCTCAAACAGTGGATAGAGTTAAATAAAAAAAAATATATCCATGAGATCCTGAAAGAGAATGAGAAAGCCATGCACTCTTAATGGAGACGCTGTCATGGATGGCGGCTCTGCACGTTTGAATTGCCTTAAAGCAAATGCCTTTCTTTCTCTATAAACATTCCTTTCCCTTCCAAATATTCGAGGGGGTTGAACAGCGGTTTCTTTAAGCAGCTGGTCCAAGGCCTTTATGTGCTTCAAACTGGCAAACGCATCGGACGGTAGCTTCGCCCCGGCAAAGACCGATGAAGTCGAAGACGAAGGCGCGGCGGCCATGATGTCATCAGCAATGGCACAGGATGTGACGCTTTCGAGCGACCACCGGTCTCGGGAGATGTCGACCATGGTCTCGGCCTTGAGCCATGTCATCTCCCCGGAGGTGGTGCCGGCAGGTCATATGGGCGGCTCCGTTAGTTCGCCGCCTTCTTCTTCTCTGTCTTCGCAATCTTGGGGTGGTCAGAGAGATCGGGAGCTACCACCCGAGTTGTTGATGAGGTATTACCATGGTTATGATCAGTTTGGCAGCTACGATGGGGAGGCATTACCAAATGTTGCAGGTGTGCTGTATATATGTTTCCTTGTAGTTTTGATTGCTCTTTAGATTTTTCTATATTTTATGTGTTCCATATTTTCTTATTCATCAACAAAAAATATAGATAGATTTTATAGATGAAATGACTGCAGAGTTACAATTCTGAACTGAAGGGATTATTAACAAAAATAATCAACATCTTGTGCTGGTGTTCTTCTTTTATTTTTTTGAATGAACACAGGAAAATATTGATTATTTTTTCCCTTTGGATGGAAGATTTACATGTTTGGAGTTTCTGAGTATGAAGTAGAAATGATATTATAGCATAAAGATCATGCAAGAAGTATCAAATTGTCATCTTTTTCGTATTCTTTCATGTGAATCAAAAGCATTCGGCCTGTTAATAACTGATCTTATACTGGCAACTTCTATATCAGATTTTCTTTTTCAGTCTCTTCTATCTTGTATGGAGTGTCATGCCAAATTTATTTATTGCATGCCTTCAGTGTGACAAGGAAAACAAACTTAGCATAGAAAAGAGAGAGAGAGAGTGGATATAATGCTCTTTTCTCCACCCTCTGTCTTGCTTGAGTTTGATCCATGCATTATTAGTTCATTGCATGTTAACAAGATGACAAACAGCTAAGAAATACACATACTCACTGTCCCTCTTCTTTATGTCTCCCGGATATAACAAAACATAACCTCCTAACATTTTCTTTTTCAGCTCTTCTGTCTTGCATGAGCCTACTGTCATTATCCATTGCATGTCTAACAAGGTGCCATATAAATAATCATGGGATGGTCTCCCTTTTTCTGTCTTTCTGTGCATCATTAACATACAGCAACAAGTTAGTTCCCAGATTTTCTTCTGTTTCTTTATGTTTCATCAAGTTTCATGGCAACATTGTTACTATTGCATGGTGATGGCAGGAGATAAAACTGCTTCCCCTCCCAACAAAACCAAAGAGATGATAGGATAGGATCAAACTCCACCCACTTATCCCTATTTGCTTTTCGTAGGAGCTATCTTCTATAACTTTGTCTTCACACGGGTATAAAACTCAAGTCATACATATCTTGAAACATTTGGTCCCCATGTTTTGCTCCACTGTTTTCATTTTATGCAACTTGGAAACCCCTATATCTGACCTCCATCCTATACAACACCATCCCCTGCGCCAACCAATCTCATATCTCTCTCTCTCTCTCTCGCAACATCCTTATCTTCTGAGCCAGCAAAGTGTTATTTATAATTTTACCTGAACTCACCACTTGCATGTATCCACCACCTTCTAGTATTCTCTCTCTCTCTCTCTCTCATCAACCAGATAATTCTGACTTCTGTTCTTTTCTATCGTTTGCAACTCTACAGCCACAGAACATAGCCCACAGAGCCTCCTAACCACTATCCAAGCCCCAGCCATGGAAGAGTCCTCCCCTTCCGGCTACCGAGAAGCAGAGAGGGAAGCTGCACCGAGGAGGCGATACAGGGGAGTCCGGCAGCGCCCATGGGGCAAGTGGGCTGCGGAGATCCGCGACCCCCACAAGGCAGCTCGTGTGTGGCTCGGCACCTTCGACACAGCCGAGGCCGCTGCCCGGGCCTACGACGAGGCCGCCCTCCGCTTCCGGGGCAGCCGAGCCAAGCTCAACTTCCCTGAGGATGTCCGCCTCTACTCGACACCTCCCCCTGCTCCTCTACCAATCTCGAATTCTCCAGCAACTCTAAGCTCTGATGCATCCAGGGACTACTTAGAGTACTCAAGGCTGTTACAGGGGGTTGGAGACTACCAAAGGCTTCCACCGACGAGCCTTTTGGATCAGTTTATGTACTCCAATTATTCTTCGGCAATGGATTCGACGCTGGCTGATGGTTCTTTAGCTACTCATTCCTTTCCAACCTCCTCTGCTTCTTCTTCCTCTGTTTTTGCTTCTTCTTCTTCTTCCTCTTCTATTTCTTCTCCTTCTTATCCTCTGTCCTATCCTTTGGAGGAGACAGCATCAGAGACTTGGGTTAGGGAAGATGGGTCAGTGTTTCAGAGGCCGTATTGGACTGATTCCAACCAGTTTCCGCCACCTTCTTCTGGGTAGAGTTGAAACTGGGGCATTTATCCTCTTCCTTTGTTCACTCTGTTCTATCTCACAGGCTGAAGGGGCTCCCTGTTGTACCTTTTCTTTCTTTCCTTTTCTTTTCCTTTTTTTTTTAAAAAAAAGTTGTGTTTCCGCTTTCAAGTTATATTCTTTTCAGCAAAGGACAAAATTTAGGGAACCAGGATCCTCTGTTCTATAGCTTGTATGATGGCTCCTATGAGAATAATTCTATTAGAGATCGCTTTTGGAGAAAGCATTGTTTGTTTTATTGCATTTTGTCATTTTTTGTTACTCTATGAAGTAAAATTAAAATAGTAAATGATACATAGATGCTTTAATATCCAATCTTACTTAGCAAGTTATAATAAGTCGATTAGCCAAACATGATATTACTTTACAATGCCCCACGACATGCTACCAAATATATCTGAAATGCTTGTTCACCAAAACTCTATATTCTCATTACAATCTTTCTCCTCCGGTGCATATATATTAATATTTTAGGAGATGAGAGAATAAATTTAGATCGGAGCTTGGTAGTAGCAATTTTAGGAATTTAATAGGTAACTGGTTGCAATTTTTTTTTTTAATACAACAGCGACTCATACCAAACATGCACAAGTGCATCCAGAAAGATCAGAAGAAGTTGACAGAGAAGAGAAAGAACGGACTTGAGACTCTTCTAGAAGAATTCTTCTAAATAGTGTGCAGTATAGAAGGCAATCTAATCAGTAGCACTGTTCATCTTCTATTGCAGTCTTTTTTTAATTTTTTTCTCTTTTACGACCTCGTTCGTTGTTGAAGACCCATGCAGGTTGTTATGTGATTCCCCGAATCAAAGTTGGTATTGATCATGGGTGTTGATTTAAGGAGCTCTAGAAGGTGGTGGCAAGAAACAAGCAGGCAGCGGCACCCTTCTCCCCAAAGATCTCACTCTCTTTGCGCAAGGAGGTGAAGTCTCTTTCGACACTGCTATCATGGCAAAGGGGCGATCTTTAATGTTCTCACCGCCCACATGCAGCCCCTCGTGAAAAAGGATGGGCCATGGAGCTGCATCACATCATGGTTAGCCTAGACCTTGTCTTCGTCAGTGACAAGAAGGGTAGGTGTTTACGCAACATCTAAACCGACGACAGTAATTCAAACGTCGGTATACCAAAGGTGCAAACCGATGCAACAAAGATATAAGCTAAGTGATTGTGATGTAAACCGAAAAGATGAGAGTCATCGATCTAGGACAAATCTTTTGATAGAGCAAAAGCTAAGAAGCAGTTAACCAGCAATTATCACTACTCAGTACATGCATAAGTGGTAGCGCTATCTAGAATGTGAAGGTAGTCGAAGGAGATAATTGCCATGCATAGTGGTCCATACCTATCTTACAACCATTCAAAATAGAGACCTTGTGTTTGGTTGGGGTCATGAGAGGGAGGATGGATAGGGTTGGAAGGATGGATGGCCGCTATCCACCATTTGGTTCAAAAAGATTTATAAAGGATAGATGAAAATGAAAAATTGTCCATCCACTAGCCTACCAATTTGTGTCTTTCCAAATTAAGAATATGCAAGGATGGATGGATGGAGCATGTGAGGTAGGGGTGAAAGTGTCCGTCTGGATTTGTTTTTGTATCTGAATCTATCCAGATATGGATGAAATTTGAACATCCGACCAATAGTTGTATTTGTATGCATATCCGTAAAAAAAATAGATATGGATATGGATAGACAATTATCCAATCTGTATCTGAATATCTGATTCCATTTATAACTTTATTTAATTTTATATATCACTTATGAACTTTTAAGAAAAATAAATGACTATATTGATATGCTATTAATTTGATTTATCATCCACTTAGGAATATCTTTGATTCTATGGTCATAAAGTTTAATTATGCAATTTTTATTTGTATTTATATTCACACTTTTAGCATCCAATTTGTATTCGTATCCATTTAAAATAAATATAAATATAAATTTTTGCGTCATCCCTATCTTTATCTGTAATTGTCAAACAAAATAATTATAGATTAGAATATACTAGTATCTGATCCGTATCCGATCTGATTTTAACCCTAATGTGATGGGTGAGTTTCTACGTTGATAAAATTATTTTATTAATTTTTTTGATAAAATCCAAACACTTCTGGACTCTTTTTTTATGAAAGGATAGTTTAGTAAAGATATCATACAAATATTATCTATCCTCTCTTTCATTTCTCCTATATCAAAAATAAGAGGAAATTATTCCAATCCATCCCTCAATGTTTCACCAAACAAACAAGAGGATGGATGGAAGACCTATCCATCTTCTCCCTTATCCATCCTCCTGCTCGATTTAGATCAAGAAAATCATACTCATAGCAGAGAGAAGAATCAACTATGTATGATAATAGTGGACCATGTGGCACGAACCAATGAGAACAAGTATCAAAAGTTAGGTAGTGATCTACTTATAAATATCAAATTGCAATACCGAAAAAGGATACTTCTGCTAATCGAACAACCAATTGTTATCTTTATCTCTATCCTTAATTTATCATTCCTTTTATCCTTTAAATTTCTTGCTCTTAGTTACCTAGTGTAGCTCTAGATTATCCTTAGCAGTAGTTAGACTCGTAGCTCTAGCTATACTCTATCTTCTTTTCTTCCAGATAAATAGTATTATAGTAGCGAAAGTCCTGCACCAGTGCCTATATTAATAGTTCTTGCCCTAATCTTTGACACCTGTCGCATGCTTGTGCAATTGTCCAAATCAGCCGTACGCTTGTTATCTCACTCATATCAATAGAAAATAGGGAGGACTATGAGGGGTCTTCTCAAAGCCCTTTGCCGCCTCGCCACGACGCATTGTTCCTGAAGTGGCCCGACAGCAGCATGGGAAGCAATGACCGTAAGACTTGGATAGGAAGAAATTAAATAATGAAAGGAAGAAGAACGAAGAAATAAGGCAAGGAATTAAATAATGAAGGAAGAAGGAAGAAGGAAGAAGGAAGAAATAAGATAAGGAATTAAATAATGAAAGAAAGAAATAAGACAAGGATTTTGATTTGCTTACAACAAACCCCTGGTCATCTCATTATCCATTTTAGTCTCCCATTTGAAAATTAAGGTTGACAGGAAGTATTGTTTTCAAAATCAAAGCTTTGCATCAAGTCACCCCTAAATCAAAACACTGTATCATCCCATATAACCATGTATTTTAAAAAATTCGGTGCATAAGCTAGAAATCTTCAAATATATATATATATATATATATATATATTGTATATAGATATTTTAGGTCTTCTAAGACCCTAGATTCTATTCCATTTTTATTATCACTAAACTGAATTTGATGATGGGTGTAAAGTTTTTCGTTTACACCCATTGTGTATTTTAGCCATATCCACCTATTTTGTGTGCATATATGTATATGTTAAATGGCCATGGATTGAGGAAGCTGCTCCAACAATCCAATTATACAATAAAATTGACATTTGGAAGATGCTCTTCAATTTTCCTAGCAAGTGGTTAATTAAATGAAAGTTGTATTACATATATCGTAGTAAAAATAGTTAATCAAAACTTTGAAAAATATTTTATTATTATTAGCTTGATTTAATGCTTACATGTGTTATCTATACCCATTTACCTACAAGATGAATGTTTGGAAGATTAGTATGTTTTTATAAACAGTAATAATATTTACACTACTTACTCCCCCACTAATCAACTAACAAAGTGTCTAAGGTTACATTATGCAGCGGTATGTTAAGTTAATACCAGACAAGGCTTCCATCTTGATCAAAATATCAAATTATATCAATATCTTGCACCTACTAATGTAATATATTTTCCATATTTACCTTAGTTTATATAAACTAGCACGTTCCATAAATATACCAATACAATATCACGATTAGGATTTTTTTTTAATCTTTAGCTGACTACTTTAAATAAGTTTTAAAAGTAAAATGTAAAAAAATCAATAACTTGAAATTATCAAATGTTATTTTGTTGCATCGATAAAGATTTTTGATACCGTGAACAAATTAATTCAAAAATAACCTACTATATGTAGAAAATCTTGTGCTGGAACGAAGTTTTGCCCTTCGATATGGTAGATTAGCAAAAAGGAGCGGCTACAGATATCTTAAGGATGAATAAGTGAGACCGGTGCTATTAGATTGTGGCAAATGCATACATCTGTTGATGATGACAGGGCTTCATTCTTTCTTTCGAGTTAGGTAACAAATAAAATGACTCATCATGAATTTACTGAATAATTAAATTGGTATGGAATTTAGTGTTTTATTGGGTTGTAGACTTTTAATATTTTTTTATGAATGAAAAATCTCACTAAAAAAGTCTAATAAGTTGTAATTAAGAATTTATATGATTAGTTGGTATGATCTGAAATATCTGAACAAAAGGGTACAAAAAGAAAAAAAAAATATCGTTCAGGTTTTCATTCGTAACCAATATATCAAACTCATTTAGCTGAACATTTAATAATAATAAAATAACTAATGGTGACAAATAAGAAACTATAGGAATACAACGTTATCCAAAACTACTATTTCTATAAGTAATACATCACTCATGCAGCACGCACAAATGAATTCAAAAGGAAAGGATAGCTAAAAATTATTAGTTATAACAAAAAAATTATTTTTTTATTTTAATATAAAACAATTATTTATGAATACAATAAAATTTATAATCACTTAGTTTTTTTTTTTATTAAATTGGATGATTCATACGGTTCTAAAAGTCAAAAAAAATAATAAATTATAAAGTATCCAGATAACTGTCTTTTTATCAATCTATCGATGTCGACATTTTTATTGATAGAAGTAGGATAAATTTTTTCGAACCACACATATCTACAGAAAGTCGGATAGCACGGCTCATTAAGTGGTCTTACTCGCGGCTCATTATTTTAAAAACTTTATTTGAGTAAATCACATGGGGTGGCGGTGTTTTATCATTATTGTTATTTTTTAATTTTATTAACTGCACTTATATTCATTTTGTGTGATCTATTTTTTATAAAAGTAAAGGTCAAAGAATCCATCCTAGCGCCGGACCCTCGCGTACTGCTCCTTTGGAATGGGGTTTGGTGATGAGATCATTGAGATGTTGGTAGGGTGCCCTGCAGCAGCTATTTATTCTCATTGGGAGGAGTGCTCTGCCCCCACGCTGCTCGAGCTTTCCCACCCTAAGCTGTAGGTTTTTGACCCCTGCATTTTCTCCGCCTGCTCTTTTACTTAAACCACATGGTGAGGATTGGACGATTCATATTTAATGAATATAAATACATCTAATATAATTAGAAAATAGAACATCTCAGAGCTCTCGAGGCAGCTCTCCATCTCAAATCCATACGGTACTATCCATATGTTTGGTTATATAGGTGGCCATCTAACCTGTAGCCTCATTAGCTTCACGAAAAATATATTTGATCTGAAAGGTCATTTCATCTCTCATCATGGTCCAAATATCATAAGCAAAAGGTGGACAACATCTGCGCCTTTCGGACCCTCTAGGATGAGCCTTCCTCTTTCCGTATGTCTATTTCTAATGAGAAAAAATGGTAGGAAACGGGGTGGGGGGAAAATAAGCCAGAGTATACAAAGCATATGAGGGTGGGGAATAGATGCGGTGCAGAGCAGAACGAAAAAAGAAAAAAAAAGGAAAAAAAAGAGTAAAAGGCAATGTTAACAAGGAAGGCCGAGTGGAGCAAGCTTCGTGACGCACAATGAGACATGCGTCGTAGAACATGAACCGTATCTTTTTTTTTTTTTTTTTTCCCGTTCGGAGTCCCCAGGTGGTCTTATGGTGCTGAGGGGAGCGGTCAAGAACCACTGCACATAAGGCTGCAAATGGAACCGCTTAAATTCAAGGATTCCTAGAGCCAAATCAGATTCTAAGATTAGATCCATTCTATTTTTTTAGATCAAATCTAAATTTACTAAATTTCGATCCAATCCATCTTATTTAAAGTTTGAATAATTTTGAATTTTTAATCATACCATCCGTCCCGATCCGAACTTGTAAAATTATTTAGATTCGTGGGCCACAGCCTGCGGCGGTGCAAATATATCTGGGGGCATGCCTCGAGCCCCCATGGTTCTTGGCAGAGATGGTCATCTACTGAGGATTTTCTACATTTTTTGGCCACCTCCTCGCGGAGCCCGGACCGGAGTGTATTAGGTATTATGGCTGCCTATGTAGCCTATCATTGGATAGGAATGCCCGAGTCTTCGAGGACAGCAGAACGCTTCCAAGCCAGAGGCGGAGAGGGCACTTCTTCATACGGCAAAGGTTATCTGCTCTACCATATCATCATTCCTTGGGATGGCTACAAAAATCTGGGGGGCCCCTTTTGCTCCTGTAGCATCCAGGACCGTGCTGATCTCATGAGAGCCCCCACCCTCTAGTTTCCTCAAGATGAACTTTGACGGAAGCATTGGCGAGGGAGGGAGCACTGGGGGCGTGGGATACGTCATCCATGACCACACTGTCAAACTGATAGCGGCTGGAGGTTGGCGGATCTTTGACATGTCCATGGTATATGCTGATCTACTAGCCACATGGGAAGGGGTCACTTGTGCAAGGCGTATGGTGGGGGCGGATTACATTATCCTGGAGGGAGACTCGGCCACGATCATCGATTGGATCCAGAGTCGAAGATAGAGAGACGACTCTAGTCTGCTTCTCTGCAATATTCGCAAGCCTTTGGATGAGGATGCTCTTCTGAGGACATTACGTATCTACAGGGAGGCGAACAACACTGCTTACTAAGTGGCCTCCTTTGCGGCCCATCACTCTAGAGGCTTCACTTGGGTGGACCACGGATCGGTTCTTACTCCCTTATATCATCTTCTTTTTTTTGATTTTGTTACCTGCATTCACACCTATCGGGTGTGAGCCGCCGTTGTACCAAAAAAAAAAAAGAAAATGGAAAGCGAGGACACGACTCATGAGGGTTTCGAGCCTTCGAGGTGGAGGCGAGAGAAAGGGACGACCGGATGAGCGAAGAAGCCACGAGGGATAAGGGACAGAGAGGGAGGTGGTCAAAGGCAGAGCTCCTCCGGCAATAGCGCTTAGGGTTCCAACAACGTAGTGACACTTAGGGTTCTTCTGTAACGCTCCCTACATTCCTCCTTTCAATTTTTTAGCTCGATTTTTTCATGTTTTCATGGCTTTTCATCCTAGATGGTCAGAAGGAGATTTTTGTCGAAAACACCTTGTTTTACTATGTGTTGTTTGCCTTTGAATGGGTTTTTCTGATGATCGGATGAAATGTGGGTCTATGATTCGGATTTCCTCTGCAGTTTCTTGTGGTTTCCAGAGATGTTGTTTGATGTCTGCTTTACTCTTGTCTGCTTTGATTCTGCAGTAATGTTCTTACAGAAAGATTGTATAAAGTAAATCCAGATAGATGGACAAGGCTAGATGGTTATGGTTATATTAATGTTTGATTTGTCTAGTCAAATGAATGTATTTGGTCCTTCGATGATAATCATAGCTGAATGTAATCCCTGCGCTAATGCTCTGACTGTTGTGTTACTTGAGTATAGTGAAAAGTTGTTGCAAAGGCTCTACTTTGGGTTCCTTAAGATCGCTTGTGCTTCTGGGGTTGATAAAATCCTTAATGCTTGTTGTGGACCATAATGTCTCTAAAATTTGATCGATCTTTGCTGGGTGAATCTGGTTCAATTTGAACTTTGTGCAGCTCATGATTGGAAGATTCAAATTGTGGTTTCTAAGGGATCATAAGTTTCATATGGTCATATATCATATGTTCTTGTCCAGTGGAATGGAAAAATATCATACCTCTTCCTGTGTGTGCTCCTATTGGTATGGTAATGGAAAAATATCATACCTTGCTATCTTATGCAATCCAAATTGATATCACAAGGTTTCACCCAATATGATGTCAGTAAATCAATCCCATCATAAGTTCTTTTACTACAAATATAAGATTTTTTTTTTCACAAAATAATTTTTGAACTCCAAGATCAACCCATAAAATGGCAATTGAGCTTGTCTATTATGCTATAGCAATTGAAAACTTCTGTTCTTTTCTTTTGAGAGGGATACAGTACCTGAAATTTTATTATCTTAGTCTCCTTATATTGGCCAGCATATCAAGACATCTGAAAACATTTAATACAGAAAAAATTTGCAGAATCAAACAGTGATGAACAAGAAAAAATAAAAAGAAGAAAAAGCACATTTTGTTCTCGTGGATCATCTTGGTTTTGGGGCTCAAGGAGTTTTTTTATAATTGATGAGCCGGACCCGAACAAGCAAATCCGATTTGGATCAGAATAGGACTCGAATTTTTTGAGTTGGGATCGGTTCTACATGAACCCGATTCGAATGACTCATTGGGTCAAAAATTATAGTCGTGGACTCGACCCGATTTTCTATTAGATTGGGTCTGGATCCAAAATTAGTCCGGCTCATTTGTTCTCCTAACTGGTGGGACATACGGCTTTTTTTACATTTTTGTTCTTATAAATACTTGCTTCACTTTAATCTGAAAAATATTAGAAAAGAAAAAAGAAACTCTATTCTCTTCTGTTATAAAGGGGCAAAAAAAGCCTTCTGCTTTCTAGAATCTCTATGAAATTGGAGCAAGTTTTTGTTTTTTTGAAAAAAAATCAGCATTTTACAGGAGAAATTCGGTTCTTCTCTACTGCATTCAGAGATTTTTTTGGGTTTTAGATGTTGGTCTCAATTCAACAAAAAAAAAAAAGTTTAATATATGGTGGGACACCTAGAGCCTCCGCCTCCTTTTTTTTTTTATTTTTTGCACTTATAAATACTTGCTTACGTTTAATCGGCAAGAAAAAAAAAAACTTGTCTTCTTCTGTTATGAAGAAAAAATGTTTTCTTCCTTCTAGAATCTCTATGAAGTTGGAACTTTTTTTTTAAAAAAAAAAAATCGAAATTACAGGAGAAATATGCTTTTTCTCTGTTGCATTCGGAGGCTTTTTTTTTTTCTTTCTTTTAGTCGTCTTTGATTTCAATTCAACGGTAAAAAAAATTATTTTGTTGTATCATCAAACGGTTAAAAAAATCGATGCATCTCCAGGAGGATTGTCTAGAATGGGATCTCACCATTTCGGTGTAGATCCTGGAGAGAGCCATGAAGAAGGGAAAACAAGAGATGGAGGAAAAAATAGCCGAGGCAGAGGCTAAAAATCGTCTCATTTCGATGTAGATCCAAGAGTGAAAGCCAAGAAGAAGGAAAGAAAAAAAAGGAAAATAAAGAGGGAGGAAAAAAGCTTGAGACGGTGGCTTAGAAAGGGGCATAACCTTCGATTTTTGGAGGTTGCACTCACCATTGCTAGTGTGCACATTTTGAGAGAAAACACAAACATGACTATTGGAATTGGCTTTCTCATACACTAGTATTCATACTCTGTCATTAAAAAAAATAGAAACAAGAACAAAGTAGTGAGCCTCCAATAAGGATGCATATCGGGCTAGTTGGGCTAGGATATAAGTGGTTTCGAACTCAACTCAAGTTACTAGACTCCTGGGCCAAGCTCAGCTCAGCCTGTACTTAATCCAACGTGCATGGGCCCAAGCTAAACTAATGAAGGCATAAGCGGTATTCTCCAACTTTGTATATCTTGTTTCAACATCTTGGAGGACTTTGATGATATAATAGATCAGCTTTTGGAGTCCTTGAATCGGCACCAAGCTCATGGCGAGGGGAGAGATTGCCAAATCTACATAGAGCATCTCTCCTGCTTACGACTTAGAGAGAAGGGGTGGTGAGTCGAGGTATTGTTTAAGTTGGTTAGTGATATTCTGACACTCTTCCATTGAAAGTTCCTCGTCTCCTTCGGTGCTTTGAAGAAGGGAAGGCATCTTTCCACCGATCTTGATACAAATCTACTGGGAATAGCTATCCAATTAGCCAAATGCTGCACCTCCTTTATTATATTTGGCGGTGATATCTCAGATACAGCTCGGATCTTTTCTAGATTTGCCTCAATCCTGCATTGCGCCATGATAAATTCCAAGAATTTTTCTGAGGTAACTCCGAAAGTGCATTTGCTTGGATTGAGCTTCATGTGATACTTTCTCAGAGTTGTGAAGGCCTCTTCTAAGTCGGTGATGTCTGCTTGGCTTTCTAGCTTTTTACGAGCATGTCGTCTGCATAGACTTCCATATTTCTATCGATCTATTCTTTGAAAATTTTGTTAACCAACCACTGATAGGTCACCTCTGCATTCTTCAAGCCAAAAGGCATGACCCTATAGCAATAAAGAGCCTTGTCACTGGTAAAAGCGATCTTCTCCTCATCCTCGAAGGCCATTTAGATTTGATTATAGCCTGAGAAGACATCAAGTCAATGGCCGATGTCTAGAGGTTGCATCTACAAGCTAATCAATCCTTAGAAGACGAAAGCTATCCTTTGAGTATGCTATATTGAGATTGGCATAGTCAATGCGGACCCGCTATATTTCATTAGCTTTTTTCACCAAAGCGATGTTAGCTAGCCAATCAAGATATTTGACCTCATGGACGAAGTCAGCTTTCAAAAGCCGGTCAACTTCCTAGTTAATGATTTGTTGTCTTTCTAAGACAAAACTCCTCTTTTTCTGTCGCACAGGTCGGTTTGTCGGGTCCACGTTAAACCTGTGAACAATAACATCAAGACTTATACCTGACATATCAAAGACTGACCAGGCGAAGATATCTACATTGGCTTGAAGAAAGTTGGTGAATTGAGCTTGAGTCACCTCGTCCAACTGGGAATCTATCTGAATCGTTCGGCTCGCTTCACCTTTGTTGAGAGGAATGGAGATGAGGTCTACAGTTGGTTCTCTTCATTGCTCTTTTAGTTTGTCTCAAACATCTAGACCTTCTATGGGGAGCACCTCGACGGGCTTTTTTTCCTTTGAGTGTGACCATATAGCATTGATGAGCTAATGCTCAGTCACCTCGGACTTCACCAACTTCATTTTTTTGTGGAGAACCTCATCAACGAATGATAAGTCGATCCAACAACTCGAAAGGTGTTCATACTAGGCCAACCTAAAATTGCATTATACATAGAGGGGACTTTGATCACCAGGAAGTCCAACTTCATGGTTGCCTGTCGTGTCTTCCCTGACTAGCAGTGACTGGAAGATTAATTACGTCTTCTACAAATACAAGGTCCCCCAGAAAAACCGACGAGAGGAGAATTAATTCTCCTCAACCGATCCACAAGTAAAAACAATATATCAGTCGAGCTTCTATATCAACTAAAATCCTTATTTCATTATTCGTGATGGAAAGAGAGATTACAACAACATCATCATGCGGAGCTTGAACTCCTTCCAGGCTGTTGTTGGAAAAGGAGATGACATCCCTAATCCTTTATCTCTGTAATGTTGTATGCCCTGCTCAGCCATCGTAACCACGACTTCTCGATGAGCAGGCATCTCCAACCACATAGGGCCTTCAAAAATGGTGTTGATTACTTCCATTGTTGGTCGATTATCGTGTGGCTCCTAGAAAAGATGCTGCTGATCTAGGTTGGCTTCCTCCCATTCTCATCAGTCGTTAATATAACGTCTGAGGTGCCCACGTCGGATGAGAGCTTCAATAGACGCTCCTCGGTGTCATGGCCATGGTCCCAATGAAACTTATAGTACTTTTTATCTCTTCTATTTGCTGGCACCTTTTTTTTTTTTTTTTTTTGCTAAAAACGGTGATTCATACTACACGGGTACGAATGCACCTAGAAGAGTCAGCATACAAAATGTCCCGAAATGCACCGGGCAAATCATCCTCACCAACCCATAGGGAGCCGCCTGAATGGCTCGCAACATACGCCGCCACCCAGTCCGCCGCCCCATTGGCCTCTCGGTATACATGCACAGCTCGCCATAGTACCCCCTCCCTCAGCATCAACCATATATCCCGGAGCAATGGATGAACTCCCCTCTCGTTGAGAGAGCCCTTCCGGATCCAGCTGATCACCGTGGCCGAGTCTCCCTCCAAGATGATGGAGCTCGCCCGAAGGACAAGTCGCGCAAATCGCAACCCCATCCAAGCCGCACGCAGCTCTGCCCCTGGTAACGAGCTGTCGAAGATCTGACAGCCTCCAGCTGCCACCATGCTGGACCCTGGGCTCCTGATGACGAACCCGGCTCCACCCCTCCTACCACCCTCCTGGACTGAACCATCAAAATTAACCTAGAGGAAGCTCGGGGGTGGGGGCTCCCGGTGAAAAACACCACATGAGGAGCTGCCGAAGCAGAGTGAGAGCCCCAGGTGTCCCGAACTATCAAAGGTCCATGGTCCATGTCTGCGTGGAAAAAGTCCGCAGCCTGTGCTCGGGCCCGCTCCAACACAAACCACGGGGACAGACTGATATCATCAAAAATACGGCCGTTCCTGGCCAACCAAACCTGATAAGCTATGCATGACGCTCTGATGGCTGCAAAGCGCATCTGTGGGGATCTAGACCAGCTCTGAACCTCCTCCAGGAAGCACTCCCTCCGGCTCCAAGCGTCCGCTGGTAATCCTGACAGTCTCCAAGTCCTCCTCGCCCGACCACACTGAAAGAGAACATGATCCACTGACTCCTCCACCTCACAGAGCGTACACAGGGGGGAAATGCCAACACCCCGTCGGCTCAGCTCTGAACTAGTCGGCAGTCGGTCCCAGGCCACCTTCCAGAGGAATAGTGCAACCCTCTGGTGTAGACCAAACCTCCATACCCAAGCACAGTCCCTACCCAGCTCAGACTCCTGCAGAAGCACCCGAGCAACATCACCCACTCTAACTCTGGTCCTGCATGTAGTGCTCCAGACCCTGACATCTGGACCTGCCGATCCAGGAACGGGAAGAGCCCGAACCCGCTCCGCTAAGTGCTCCCCAAATAACTGGCCCAGTCTGTCCTCGTCCCACTCCATCACCCCTGGCACGAGGAGATCACATACCCGGAGCCCCGCAGCCCTCTCACCTCTGATCATCGTCGGCCACAAGCTCAGCGGGAGGGCATCCACCCAGGGGTCCTCCATCACATCAATAGTCCGACCGTCACCAATCAGCCACCTGGAGTGTGCCTGAGCCATAGGCAGATATCTCCCAACCTCCCGCCACATGAATGAACACCTCCGACTACCCGCCACCTGGCCCACAAGGCCTGCTCGACCATATCTCGCCATCATGACCTGACTCCATAGACCCTGTGGCTCCAGCACAAACTGCACCGCCCGCCTCGCCAGGAGTGCCTCTCGCCTCGCCAGGAGTGACTATACCCCCAGGCCACCCTCGCTCAGAGGCAGACAAACTCTCTCCCAGGCTACCAGATGCACCCCGTGGCCCCTCCCCAAGGAGCCCCACAAGAAGCTACGAATAAGCCGCTCAATCCCCACCAGCACCGTCTTCGGCACAACTGTGTGAGCCATAATGTAAACCGGCATAGAACAGAGCACTGACCTGACCAGCGTCAGCCTGCCCATCATAGAAAGCGATGAGGCCCTCCAGCCCTCAAGCCTACTCTGAACTCTCTGCACCAATGAGGAGCACTCTGTCACCCGCAGCCTCTTCCCAGTAATCGGGACTCCAAGATAGACCAATGCCCCCTCCAGCTCTCGCATCCCCAATATCCCCCTGATCTCCCGTCGCACCCTCCGCTCCGTGCTCGGACTGAAATGTATATACGACTTTTGTGGATTAATCCTCTGTCCAGATGCCGCACAGTACTCAGTCAACACTCTCTGAAGGGTCCGGACATCCCTCGCTCTCGCCCTAGCAAGCAGCAAGCAATCGTCTGCAAACAACAAGTGAGAAATGGGCCGGGCACCAGGGGCTGGACTATAGGCAGCCAACCCCTGGTCCACGCAAGCTACATGTAGGCAACGAGACAGTACATCAGAGCAAATAATGAACAGGTATGGGGACAGAGGACATCCATGGCGAAGCCCCATAGTGGCTCGAAAGAAGGGGGATGGAGTACCATTGACTAAGATGGAGAAGCTAGGCCCTTGCACACAGCCAAGGACCCAGTCAATCCAAGTCTGATGGAATCCAAAGCTCTCCAAAGCACGCCTGAGGAAGTCCCAGCGGATCCGATCATAAGCACGCTCTATATCCAATTTCACAGCCATCAAACACCGCCTCCTAGAAGCACGCTTCAAGTCTCCCATCATCTCCTGTGCTAGCAAGATATTATCCGATATACTCCGTCCCCCCACAAACGCCCCCTGCTCCATACTAATCATGCTAGGCAACAAGGCCCTCATTCTCCCAACCATGATCTTCGCTACTACCTTGTACAGAGTAGTACACAAACTAATGGGCCTATAGTGGCCCGGCTCCGCCGCATCCTGACGCTTCGGAATCAGGGTGATATAAGTGACCTGCCAGTCCTCTGCCATCATCGCTCGAGAGAAGTATAACTGCACTGCCTCCACCACTGACCTCCTAATGATACTCCAATACCTCCGAAAGAAGAAGGACGGAAATCCATCCGGACCTGGTGCCTTGTCCTCCCCCAGGGCCCAAACTGCCTCCTGCACTTCTCTATCTAACACTGGCTGGATTAATGCTGCATTTTCTGACTCCTCAACCCAGACTGCCAGCCTGGGAAGCTGATCCATCACATAGGGCCCCTCTACCTCCGTCCACCTGGATCTGAAAAACTCAAACAGAGCCTGTCTCACTGCACTGTCCTCCACCACCCGCTGTCCTGCCCCCACCCTCAACGACCGAATCATATTCCTTTGCCTTCTAATAACCGTCGATCGATGGAAGAAGCTAGTGTTCCTATCACCCTCCTTGACCCACTGGACCCTCGACTTCTGCCGCCAAATTGTCTCCTGCTGATGCAGCAAGGAATGATGTGACGCCAAATAGCGTCGCAAGTCCGCCATCTCACCTTCCTCCAGCTCCCCCTCACGGTCCTCCCTTCCCTGAAAATCTGCAATCTTACCCTCCACCTCCTCTAGTCTCCTGAATATGTTACCCACTACCTCCCTATTCCATCTGCGAAGACGGCGCTTGGTGAGCTCCAATCTCCGCGACACCCTCTGCATAGCATCTCCCTGTACTGGTAAGCCCCAAGCCTCTCTAACTATTCTCCAAGATTGGGGATAAGACAACCACAATTTCTCAAAGCGAAAAGGACTATGATAACTAGAACTTGAAGCTGTAGAGATCAAAAGAGGACAATGATCTGATGCAATCCGAGCAAGGTGACTAACCTGGTAGGAGGGGAACCGCTGAATCCAGTCCGGGGAGGCAATGGCCCTGTCAAGCCGCTCCCATACTCTCGATCGTCCAGTTTGATTGTTACACCATGTGAATTGCGGTCCGGCAAACCCAAGATCCACTAAACCAGACGCATCCAGAAACTCTCGAAACTCCCTCCTGTCCACTGAATCAGAATAGACTCTGCCTCCTCGTTTCTCAGAGGGGCCAAGGATGCAGTTGAAGTCACCCACTACCATAGTCGGCACCCCCTGGGCCAACAAGCATGTCAACTCACCCCAGAGGACTCTCCTGGTACGGTAATCAGTACTGGCATAGACCCCACATAGGACCCATGGGGGTTCATTCGGTTCCGAGATGACCATCACAACCTGCTGCTGGCAATTGCAAAAGACATCAATTGAAGCCACTCCACGCCTCCACAGCATCACAATACCTCCGGACAAGCCCTGAGACTCGATCACAAAGGACTCCCAATCAACAGCCAACCTCCGCAACACCCGGCGCAGCCCTTCTCCAGAAATTCGTGTTTCACAGATAAAACAAACCTCGGGACAGTTAAGTTGAACTAATCTCTTGAACGTCGTCAAGAAAGAAGGCTTGGCCGCCCCCCTACAGTTCCAAGCTAGGATTTTCATTTATCAATATGGTTTAAGGATGAGGCTCGCCCCTGACTTGGACTAACCTCACTCTGTGAACCCCTTGTGTCTTCCACGAGCTTCATCCCACCACCCTGAATCACAGTGCGCAGCAAGTCCACCACCATTCCGTGGGTATGAATAGGGGAACCAGAGCCCTGACCGGAGCTGCTTGGAATGCCTCTCATCACCACCTTCGCTGGTACACCAAGGGGGGCCTCCATCGGCACAGAGAAAACCACTTCACCCATAGCTGACAACCCCTCTGTTAATAGACCCGCGGTTGCTCCACTCTGCACTGCCGGTGCCAACAGCCCCTCCATCGACCCAACCTCCAGGGTCTTCCCTGTAGCCGGTGTCTTCTCGCCGCCACCAGCCACAGCCTCCCTCGGCTGAGGAACCGATTCCACCACCACCGGCCCGGAGCTGCTCGACGTAGAGGCGACCGCCGCTGACCCCGTAGCTTCCGCAGCTACAGAGCCACCCTTCGTGGCCGGCCGGCTTGGGGGCCTCACCGGCGGCAAGGAGGCACTCCGGAAGTGCCTTCTTCTTTCCTCCCTTCGTCGGAACCTCGGATCGTCGAAGGAAGACGACGACATTGACCGAGGGAGATGATCCGGAGCATTCCGTCGCGCCCCCGGGTCCCTGGACGACTTGGGCGGGCTGCGAGACCGCTTCATTGGGCTTGGCCCCTTTCCACGGGCCAACCCAATTGCACTAGCCTGGCCCGCTCTCGCCTGACCCAATCCATCCTTAAGTTTCGCTGATGGGCCTGGATCGGGCCCGACCGCCTCGACCCGCCTAGGTTCCGCCCGGCCCATTAGATTAGACTCCGAGTTCAACCCGGACTCCGGTCCGATTAGAGTTGGCTCAGTGACCATCCCCACGCCCGCCGCTTCCTTCTCTTCCTTCTCCGGCGATCTCCTCCTCGCTACCTTGGTTGGCTTTTGCCAACCATCCGTATCCGTGGGCGACTCGGGGAGGGCCTTCGCAGCTGAAGGGGACCTTGGCCCCGACCCGGAAGCCTCCTGCACCGGCGTACTGTCGACCTCCGGCACCACGGCCTGCTTCCCTTTCGCCTTGTTCCCCTTCGGCTGCCACAATTTTGATGTAGACAGCCAGGGGCCGAAGGGCAGCCGGCTACCCAGCCTGGCCCCCTCCATCAACTCCGCCTCTTGATCCTGGGGAAAAGACTCTCCCTGTTCGCCGGACACCGCCGGATCTGTGGGAGGAAACGGGCAAGCACCCTCACCGTGCCCCAGCCTGGCACACCTATAGCAGAAACCAGGCAGATTCTCATAGCGAAAAGCCTGCCAATGAGAATCTGCACCAACCTGGATGAAAGTCCCTGGCCGGAATGGTTCGCCGACATCCATTTCAACCTTAACACGGGCAAACCCCATTTTCCGGCCTTGGTCGGTGACCTTGTCCAGCGCCAGAGGCCGGCCTGCCTTCTCCGCAATGCTCCAGATCAGTTCCTTCCTCCAATATTCCATCGGCAAGCTCGGAAGCCGTAGCCAGATAACCGCCCGCCTCAGCCTATTGGCCCCCGGCACGAAATTAGGCTTCCATCGCTCCATCGCCATGAGTTGCCCTGCCACCAGCCAGGGACCGGCCTCCATGGCAGCCTCCCGATCCTTCTCGCACCGAAACCGGAAGGCAAACGTCTCTTCCGCCATCGTGAAGTCCTCGACGTCGTAGTCGAGTTTCCCTACCGTCCGAAGCTCTCGGCTGATCCATTCCACCGGAACCCGGCGCCCCAGGCTACGCATGATAACCGCGGTATCACGCCAAGCCGCCCTAGCCAGCTCCATCTTCTCCGACGGGATGTCCACCGCGTCTGTGAACCGCCGTTTCAGGCTCTCCAGCTCCGCAGGTGAGATTTGATGGTTGGACCAGCTCGGCATCTTCGAGTGACCCTTCGCCACATCCGCCCAGGACCGGTTCTTCTCACCGGCACGCGGCTGTTGATGCGCCCCCTTATCACCCCTGCCCGTTCCTGGCTTCTCCGGACCGGGAATCCCTGTCGCCATCCTCCCAAGGATGGGAAGCAGCACCAGCGGAAGTGCTGGGAGGAACCCCGACCCCCCCCCCTTCCCTCCCTCTCTGTCACTCACCAGGTGTTTGGGGAAATTCCCCACCCACCGCACGAAAATTAGCGCACTAGGCACGCATCCCAAGTCACTCCCTCTCTCTCCTCTTTTCTCTCCCCTCCCTCTTTTTTCAGGAAATTGCTGGCACCTTCATTCTTCATAGTGGCTTCAAATATCATCATTCTTCAATCTCCATGAGGATCTGGGCCTTAGTGCATTGAGAGGAGTGTACCTCTCAATGGTGTTGATTACTCCGATTGTTGGTTGATTATCGTGTGGCTCCTAGAGAAGATGCTGTTGATCTGGGTTGGCTTCCTTCCATTCTCATCAGTCGTTAATATAACGTCTGAGATGCCCACGTCAGATGAGAGCTTCAATCTCATCCTTCAGTGATAGACGCTCCTTGGTGTCATGGCCATGGTCCCAATGAAACTTATAGTACTTTTTGTCTCTCATGTTTGCTAGCACCTTCATTCTTCATAGTGGCCACAAGTATCCACATTCTTTGAGGATCTGGGCCTTGGCGCATTGAGAGGAGTGTACCTCTCAAATTTTTAAGGTAGGCTCCTTGGACGGCATGAACTCTTTTCTTTTGTCAGTGTTTCTCCCTTAGCCCCTTTCTTTTAATCTTTACTCCTTTAGTTCCTTTTGCCGGGTTTATCCTCGGTTGGCTCTCGTTGAGATTCCATTGCCTTCTTAGCATTGGTATACTTTTTAGCACGACACAATAGCTTGGCGAAGTCCTTTAGGAACCTTTTCTCTAGAGAGAGAATATAATGGCTTTAATCCACTCTTCATAGCAGACATAGCGACCGATTGATCCAGATTGCGAACTTCCAAATGTAGCTATATTAAAATGGCTAACAAAATTTTTGAAGGACTCTCGTTCCCTCTGCATTATATCTAACAAAGCCTTGGAGCCTCCACGCTATCTCTTGGTACTAATGAAGCTCGTCGTGAATAATCAGCTGAGCTACTTGAGGGAATGAATCAAGCTTAGCTGGAGTCCAGAATACCAAAACCAAGTTGTCTTTCAAAGCATGTTTTGGAATGCTCGGCACAGCATGGTGTCGGTGGTGCCTTGAAGCATTATGAGGGAATTAAAGCTTTCGAAGTGATCCGTAGGATCCGAAGTATCGTCGTAGGACTCCAGATGAGGTTTTTTAAATCGAGGCGGGAGCAATTCCTCTATTATCTTCTACAATAAGAGAGGCCTCGAGGTAAAATCCAAATCATTTGCAAGCCCCAATGTCTGTCCTCTTAGGGCTTCAATCCACCCATCCATTTCCTTGATCTTTCGATCAAGGTCGGCCTCCTGCTTGAAAATCCGACTAGCGGGAGGAGGAATGACCTAGAGTAGAGTCTTTACTAGAGTGAGTGCAAACTCGTCTAATGCTCTATGGACGAGAATGGTGACTGTGAGTAATTGAAGCCGAGGCTAGATTCGGTTCATTTGGTTGCTGCTGGTTGGCAGTCATCTGTTGCAAGACTTGAATAGCTACTATCGGCATTTGCACTTGCTGCACGAGCAGATTAAACTGCTCATGTACAACATGCGCTGGTTGCCAAGGTGGGAGAACTTGATGAGGACTTTATCGGAAGATGTTTGATTTAGGATAAGCCTCTCGACGAGAAGTGCTTGACACACCACAAGTCCTCCTTGACTTGATGACTGAATTTCAAATAACTCTCATGCTTCCGAATAGGGATCAAAAAGGCACTTCCTCTAGCGTCAATTTATTGCCGCTAGAATCTAAGGTAAAAGTTGAGGTTGGTCGGTGATCGAAGTGGCATTGAGGTCGGCTCCGTGCCGAACTGGAATGTTTTGGGCTAATGAACAAGATGTTGGATACTAGCAAAGGGGGATATTGGTGATCCAACTGACTAATCTCCCAAGATGTTGAACCAACCTAAAAATAAAGTCCTCTTGCAGAGCTTTTCCAACGGAGGATCCTCTGATGCTCAAGCTAGTCAAACTCTAAAAAAATAGTGAGAAAAAGAGAAAAAAAAGTTTCTAGAGAGAGTAGAGTCAAGAAAATGATTTACCCAAGGGCCCTCCGGTGGCCTCTATATAAAGGATGGAGTCGGTGTCTGTTATCGAGATTAAAGAAACATGCAATATCTGCATGGTAATGGCTCTCCGCAACATGCAATAACTGCATGGTAACAGCTTCTTATATCATGCATGCGATGATAATCGCTTTGATTGTGCAATTATGGCCGAGCCAGGGTAACTATTGCGGAGATCAAGGCCATGTTTCTGATGGGCATTAACTACCTTCAAACAGTCTTTAATGAGACGTGGCATTCTCTTATTGCTTGATCGGACTAGAAAGGCACTTCGGCTAGCACCGAGGTAAAGTGCTTCGTACAATACTGAGGTCAGAACTTCAGTTTACTCCGATGTCAAGTTGACAAGCATTCTCCATATCGGGGGATATCCTCCAAATTCTTGCCAAACACCAAAAAAATTGATGCTTATATCGTGACTGGCAATATCCCGCAAGGTTATAAATCTATTCCACCATCTCCACCAAAATGATGGAATAGACTTATTCCATAGAATAAGCTTATTCTTATTTCTTTCATTTATTATTTTTTCCTTTTCCACTCTATTAACATTCTTAATCTTTATGTTAAATCCAAACTATTATGAAGTTCAATGCATATTATGTGCAGTTTATTCCCTCTATATGTTTAATTTTTGCACTTTTTCCTTCAATAGTTCAAGAAATATTCCAGACACCACCAAAATAACTTGTATCTTTACCTATGTAACAAATAATTTTTAGTATTATATTTCCACTATATCCATGTAATATACATGTAAAGTATGTATGCATGCCACATAAGTATCATGTTGGGCTGGTCGGTTGCCATCCGTAGCCTCCAAGGGCGATTTAGTCATTTCATCCAACGAGGGACTATATCTTCCACCAAGCAGTTCGCTTCCCTACCGGTTCGGAGATCACCGGAAAGCCCGCGGCGTAGTCGGCAAGAGAGTGATGGCAGAAGAGAAGGAATCCACGTCGGTCCCGCTGAGCCAGGCGGTCGATCCCGAAGACCCTGCCAAATTGCCGCCCACTTCGCCCAATTCCTCTACTCGGAAGGTGCGTTTCCCTTGGATCTCTCCTCCCACCCCTTGGATCTGGCCCCATTTGTCCTCGTCTTGTTCTTGGGAAGTTTCGTGTATCGATCTTGGTTAATCTTGTTTATAGTGGTAATCGAGGTTTCGGTTAGTATTATCGTTTATCTGGGTAGCCATTGGATTGTTACTTGGGATTTATACATATTTGATCAACGGAGAGCAATGGGAGATGAATCGTACTATGTAGGGTTAATGGGTTGGATATGTGTGATGGATTTGGTATGCATATCTAGGTTGGAGGATGGAAATCTAGAATGCGTCATTTATTGTTTGTGGGGCTAATGTAAGCAAACATCTTGTTGCTTTCATTCTTTGAATTACATCCCTAATTGATCAGAACATTTGGGAACCTGGGTACCAGAGCGCAAAATGAGCTAGGTAACAAGTGTGCCAAATGGAAGGAGAAGAAGGAAGTGCTTAATTTGGAAAATTATTGGATATTGTGTTATCTAGACATTCTAATGTTGTGCTGTGTCAAACTCGGAAGGGAATAATGGAATTTGAAGAGGGGGGGGGGGGGGGGGGGGGGTGTTTCTATTTGCACAATTATTCAATTTTTCCGAGCAGGCAATTAAAATAATTTCTTAAGTTAGATCTGTTGTTATCTATGATTTGCTTACTGGAAGATGGTGATGCAAGATTATGATCTGAATGCATGGAGTATGGTTAAAAAGGGAGATGGTATAGAAGGCATGCCATTTATGGCATGTATCTTAAGGAGTGACTGAGTGTACGCTATGATGTGTATGATATTTGATGCGTAGAATGTTTGCTGAATTCACTCTCATAAGACTACATTAATCAACTTGGAAGACACCAAAACTAGTGGTGCTTGTTCAAAACAATGATGGGCTATCATGTACATCCCATGTACAATCTCATACAAAGAATGAAATGGATAAGTATACAAGAACAGGACACAACCAAGTTATATGCAATGTAAATTGAATGAGGTATGCTATTTCACTATTTCTGTCACCTTTAGATTAAGCTATTTTAGGAATATTGCTGCATGTAAGGATGTATGATTTATTTTCCACCCTTCCCTTGTGCCACGAGGCCCATGACTATCCCCAAGCTTTCATCCACTGGCAGTTTTAACATGATGAGAAAGTGGATATGCGGATGTTTCCTGCCTCTACAAAGTAGAGATATCCATCTCCTTTGCTCCTCCACTATGCCCACTCTATAACTTAAAAGAGTTTCAAAAAAGATACAACAACGGAAAAAAAAGAGTTTGAGGGCCAATGTTTTAACCTATCTAATTCATCAAAGTAGGGGCCACCTCCCAAAACTGTATCTTAAATTAGTGATCTCTTATGACCTTTGGATTGTCATAGGAGGGGAAGGATAGTTGAGCGTAGGTAATGAGGGAGACTGAAGAAGTCTAGTGTGGGGGATAGGGTGATGTATAAGAGAGGAAGGGAGAGAAAAAGGGGAGAGGGGGTGAGGCACATGGTCTGGTGATATGAGAGAGGGGAGGTGGGCTGGAGGGAGATTTGTGCACTTGACGTTAAGAGAAGGGGACGATAGGTTTCATGCGGAAGATTGTGGGCTAGATGGTGGTTTTTAAAAAATTAACACTATTATTACAAATTTAAAACATTTAATATTTATAGTTTTATTTAGCTTGATCCAAGCTGTCGTGAACCGAAACAGAGCTCCAATACATATTTTTATTTTACTATACTAAGATTGGGTTTGAAGTTAACAATTTGTGACCATTCTGTAATTGGCTTAATGCAAACATGACCAGATCTGTTGGAATTTCCATCCCTAAGTAAATATGCTAACAAAGAAAGAGCTGAGGAGATGTAAACATGTCAATGGAGGTATGAGCATTGTAGGATTAGTGGAGACGATCAACAAGTGAAATTTCATGGTACTATAAGATGAGCAATTGCAGATTTAGGATCATGGATATGAGGAACCATCAATGTGGTTTCTAAGTTGAAGAAATGAATGAATAATGCTGGTGACAAGATAGGTTCATAGGGAAGTAGAAATGGTATTGGGAGAAGTTGCACACTACAATAAATGTTAATAAGCCGCATGTCATAGTGATGATGACATATGAGCCATTGCACTAACTGGAGTCATAATTGCAAGAAGCGGTGAATAGAAATGTGATTATGGGAACACCTAATTGTGCTTTAGAATGGTGACGACAGTGGCAGTACCACAAGCTAACAGGGTTGTGAGTAGGTGATATCACAAATTGCAGGTGTAATAAAGCAAGGTGAGAAGGTAGTAGATTGGCAAATGAGGTCTTATGGGATAACAATGACACTGTGTATAGAATTATAAATTTGTATTGTTGGTGTGAGGACAAAAGACGTCAAACATCATGAAGGAAGTAACTGCAAGACAAGGGAAGAGATGAGCAAATTTGGTAGAAACTTATAAGTAGCAGCTAGTGTGTTGACTTATTCTGAAATGATTGTCCCTATCCTACATTCTTTTAAACAAAATATGAGAAACAGAAATCCTATTTTTCTTGTCTGCACTCAGTGCCGCACAACTGCACTCAGTGCCGCACAACTGCACTCAGTGCCACTCTTGTTTGTGCTTCTGTATTTACTCCTAGTTTATGAGGGGGAACGTAAGAACAAGTAATCGTACCATTTGCATACTTAAGATGTAGATTCCTAGTAAGAGTAGCCAAGCTAATTGAAATGTCTCCCATGAAAAATTATTCCAATTTGAAGTGGCAATGTGTGTGATAACTTGTGGATTCCATTCTTGCTGATGGTCTAGCCATCTATATGTGTGCATGTACTTGTGCGCATGTGGCCATTGATGTGATCAGAACTGTGCCTCCTATTGATAACCTAGCCATCTCTATGTTTGAAGAGATGCGCGTGCATATGTACAATTATTCATGTATCCATGGATTAAATGAATTTATCTCTTTTTGCACTTATAAATAATCCTTTTGTGCCCGATTCAGCAACATATATATATATATATATATAATCTATATATGTGGACATGCATACTGATGAATCTAGAAATGGGTATGCATATATTTGTAGTATTAATTTGTCTCACTAACCTTTCCTGTTATTCTCATTTAGGCTTGCTGTGCTGTTCTCCAGAGCTGGGTCTCAAAAAAGTTTATGACTGGATGGTACAGCTTTGCCATTTCCTTAATATTTGTTGAAACACATTTTTAATGCTCTACATTGCCTTTGTTTTTTAAGGAAAATGTATATTGCAGTGTGGTTCTTTTTCCTGTTGCCATCACATTTTTCATCACATGGTGGTTCATTCAGTTTGTTGATGGTTTCTTCAGTCCATTATATGCCAAGCTTGGTGTTGACATATTTGGTAAGCCTTTGATGTATACACTACTGCCTTTTGTTGTTTATGGTAGTCATTGAAGTTGTTGCTACGGTGTGACACACACTGTTGGTCTTAGTTAAGTGGACCTAGATTTCAGGTTTTGCTGTGGAGATTGGCTGATAAACTGTTGTATCATAGGTAATTTTGTATGGACTGGATGTATAAAATTTGCAACTGAAGGTATAAAAGTGACCAGTTAGTTTTTGAACATTATCTACAATATATGAAAAAAATGGAGCTTCCTTAGATGAGTCAGTAACCATTGTTGGGTTATTTACATTGCTAGAGGTTTCAAAAGAAATTAACATGAGGATCTTCCAGACAAATCTTCTATGTTTGGAGAAATTTTGGAAAACCTACAAGGATTGCCTGTTTCTACACGTAGAGGTGGATATTGTTGGAAGAACCTCCAGTTTGTATTTTTTTTCTTCCTTTCTTAACTGCCTGGCTTCACGCTCGTGCGGGGGGTATAAAGCTGACCTCAAAACCTTCCCCATTATATATTAGTAGATTGTATTGAGTTTTTTGATTTACTGCATTAGGGTGGTGAAACCAACTCATACTTGCACGATAGATGAGTGGTTCATGCCCCTTGCATATTCAATTATATGCACTGTATGTTAGTCAAAGAAAATGGTGCATGTTGTCCTTCATACTTTGATAAGCTGTCCTAAATATTATAGATATTTGATATTTCTACCAAATGTCTCTTAATAGCTACATGGCTAACCCACTTATACCCTTTTTTTTTAATTTATGTATTTCAGGCCTTGGATTTTTGACATCTCTAGTATTTGTGTTTCTTGTTGGCATTTTTGTTTCATCATGGCTGGGTGCCACTGTTTTCTGGCTTGGAGAGTGGTTTATAAAGAGAATGCCATTTGTAAGGCACATTTATTCAGCATCAAAACAAATCAGCACTGCCATATCTTCAGGTATTACTTCTTTTCTGCTATAATACTTGAACTAATTCCTTCAGGTGTTACTTCTTTTCTTGGAAGCCAATGTTTTTTGATGTTTGAAATGTTTTGTCCCTGATAATGAAACTGCAGACTTTACTTTTACTTTCTCCCATTATTGAGTTATCTGATAAATTGTCAATTAGATGTTTGGTCACTTGGGTTTTTCTTGTATGGATAAAAAGGCTTATCTGTATAGCTTGTGGCATCATGTTTGTAAATGTAGCTTTTCCAGTTAATGCTTTCTATTCATGTCTAGTCCAAACTGACTTAAGAGTAAAACTGCAAGTGAGAGCTCAAAATATGCCCCGCTCTTGAGAATTTCAGTCAAGCCAGGGAATACACATGTTTCTCCCATGTGATATATATTTTCCTCTGTACTTTATGGTATCTTAAGTTAGTCAACATATTTTGAGTCCATTTTGATGAAAGGCAATGTTTCTTATGTTCTTGTTGTTTAAAACTTTAATAACAACATACATGGTACTTTCCTGAAAATATGTGATTATGTGGAACCTATATAGATTTGTTATTTAATTTTTATAGCAAAATTTGTATTATTCTCTTTTGTAGGATTACCTATTTTGAGTCCATTTTGATGAGAGGTAGTACAGTCTTGTTTATTAAATAACTTGTATAACAACATGCGATACTTTCTTGAAAATATGTTAGTCACTACATGGAACCTCCATAAATATTAGCTACCCCTGTTTTAGATCTATGGTCTGCCTAAAATTCTGGTAGAGTAGTCGTGGTGTAACATGCTCTTTTTATACAGATCAAAATGCTGCAGCTTTTAAAGAGGTTGCAATTATTCGTCATCCACGTGTCGGTGAATATGCATTTGGTTTCATCACATCATCGGTGATCCTTCAGGTACTTCATTTAAGATGGTTTTCTCCATTGATCTGGTCTTTGCAAGTTGACCTTTAGAATTGTTGCTTTAGCTGTCTTCAGTCAGTGATTCTTTCTGGCTTTTCATCATGTTCTATTGGTCATAAGATATTAAATCTGCTTATTCTCTAAGTACATCATTTTCTTTCAGAAAATGCCGTCTCCTAAAAAGCTGCCCAGAAGGGCTGTAAAAATTTTCTTTTAGTATTCACCAAGGGCAAGAGCCCAAATTTATCCTCAAACTCCCATGCACTGCCCCAAAAAACCAGGATACACCCATCCCCTTCAGTAAGGTTCTTGGGGAAGCAAACCAGCACTCTTTACTTTCTGTTTATATCGTCAATATTAATTTCCCTGATCCGAAAAGTGGTGGAAGATGAGGAAGTATGAAAAAATAAACATCCAGTACATAATATAGTAAGGCAGGTAAGAACCATAGGCATAGATGTAGATTGATTGCCGTAATATTTGCAATTACATTTTCCGATTCTTATAGTTTTGAGCCGCCTATGATCACCATATTATGTGGATATATGAAGCGAGACATCTGAAAGGAGAATGATTGGTGAAGGACCTCAGTGAAATCATAGCATCTGAATAGAGCAGCTGCACTATATGTTCTTTTCTAACAATATAAAGAGCTCTTATTTATCAATACAGGAAGCCGGGGCTTACATGGTGGGTGGCTTATTCATTGCTGGCTGACATACATGTCCAATTGTATTTCTTCATGCTATTGGGTTGTTTCCATTGAGCCTTGTTCCAACTATTTGCTCAACTTTATATTCCTTGTTTGCCAAGCTTTCCTCTTTAGGGCTACTTATGAAGTTATTTTAAGCTTATCCATATCATTTCTCACAATTTTCATCCATGTTATCTTAGGTCTTCCCCTTATTCTCCTACATGTTTAAACAAAGATTATCCTTTTATTAGATGATAAATTTTTGTGTTCTGCAATATGTCTGATAGCCTAAAATGGTATTTCAAATAAATACTGTATCTGGGTTGTGTACTCTGGTTTATGCCCTACATGTTCTATTTGGTTCCTTGTTACATGCATATAGGAACTGGACTTGGTTGATTTTCAGGTCTTTCCAATATCTTTTGTGAGTTTAACTAGCTTGTTATTTTCTTTCCTTTCCTCATTGCAGAGTGATAAAGGTGATGAAGAATTATGCAGTGTTTATGTCCCAACAAACCATCTATATATCGGAGATATATTTTTGGTTAACTCTCAAGAGATCATTAGACCAAATCTGTCTATTCGGGAAGGCATAGGTCTGGTTCCCCTGCACGTTTCTGTTTCTGCCATTTCTCTTGTTCCTTGGTCACCTTTTACTTTATTCTTTTGACATATATTATCAGTCTACCTTTTTAGTAAATTGTTCAAATACTTTTGAAGTTGGTACTTGGATGTCATGCTCATATTGCATTTACTGCATATTTGCAGTTGAGAATCTATTACCATCTTTGCTCATGTTTGGCTGCCCAAGAAAGGCTTATATAGCATGTTAACAAATAATGGTGGCCAATAAGCTACACAGTGATTTTCCTTCGATACACTATTAAACTACCTTTTGATAAGAAACAAATTCGGACAAAGTGTTGATCAGTATAGCTAACTCTCTCTTCCTCTCCCCCCTTTCCTTTTGCTCTTTTTCTTCTTTCTTTATCTTTTGTACTTCTACGTACTATCTTATGTTTCTTATGGCAGCTTTTCTTTTAAAATCTTATTATATTCTGACTTCTAATGAGGTACTCGCAAAAAATAATAATTAATAAATTGAGACAGTTAAAAGTTTGTTAAATATTGTCTAGTATTAAAAAGTAAGTGAATATTTTATAATGATTAAGTAGAGAATAGTTTTGGTAAATTAAATGATACCCTAAAAATTTGTAACACTAAAATCCTTTGTAATTTTAGATAAGTACTAGCAAACAAGCACGTGCAGAAAAATAGAAATATGATAAATTATCCACCTATATTAATTTGAAAAAATAAATTGAATCTGAAAAATAAATAAATCAGATTTGAAAACATAAAAAAGAAAGTATAAAATAATAAAAAAAAATAAAAAAATAGTCAATAATGAATCAGGCAAAAAATACCAAGAAATATAAAAAGAATAATAGAAAATAAGTTAATTAGAACACATGATATAATATAAACAAATAAATGAAATAAATGGAAAAATACAAAGAAAAATATTAGAACAAAATGAGATACAATTACAAAAGTTAAAATAATTGATTAGGCAATAGATGGAATGGTAGAGCTTATAATAGGGATGATTACCTAAATCTCATTCATTTAGCATCTCTAATTTTACATGGTACTTGAAGGAGATGGTGAATCCTTCCATGTAACTTAGATAATCTGAAACATTCTAAAATGCTACGAAATGAGCACATGAAACTTAAAAGTTTCTAAGAATGAGTAGATTAATTATAACACCCTTGCGACCATACGAATAGGTATATATTAATATTCCCTCTCAATCTCAAGAACAAACAGTCTTTAAAATGCTAGCTTGTTAATTTAAATTGTTATATTTCAATGAAAAACCCAAATTTTAGTTAAAATATTTTGACTTGTGGCACCATAAGACTCTGACCTCCCATTCTTGCTGGTAGTCACCAACTCTCATAGTGCCATACTGCTATCATCCTTAATCTTGTAGCTCTACCTCCATGTAGTACATCCTACTTACAAGTGCATCATAGAAATCCATCAAAAGTAAAGTAATAAATATATAAGAAGAAAAATCCAAAACTTGGCTCCCTTGTTTTAAAAGATATGAGATCACAAAAGGCGAAGCATGGCTTAAAGCCATAAAGCCTAGTCAGTAATAGAATCCCATGGTTATTAAACTACTCGAGACCAACTCGGCCAATGGGCTCGGTAGGTCACTGGTCCGATCATCAAGTCAATGACTTGGACCAAGTCTACATTAAAACATATTTAAAAGCTAAAAATATAGCAATAAAATTAATATAATAAAAATATGTATAATTTGTTAAATACTTCTTTATAAATCACATGGATCAATATTTTATTCTATTCCTTAATCATAGCATAAATAGAAAGTAATGATGAATCATTTAATTTTTGAAAATGGTAAAAATGTTGAAATTTACTAATATTTTTAATAATAACTAGTAAAGCTTTGAAAACATTCAAAAAAGATAATCAATATTCATATTTCATTTTCTACCAAATGAAAAAATGATTATGTTTTTTTTTTGTGGAATCTTTTTTTTTTGTTAAAAAAATAGTAAAGCTTTAAAATAGCTTCATCTTATGTATACATAATAAAGTATCCTAATGAAACGAAAACACATTGCTAGTGCAGTGCTTGAGAGGCTTTATGTTGTACTAGAAGTCAGCTGTTTGAATCCCATGTTAAACACTATTTGTTTAAGCCTTACAATACCTGGTTCACCCATGGTTCGCTTGTCTAGTTCACCGGATTTTCCAAGAAACCAGCTGGTTTGGATATTTTCTACTGGTCCAAATGTCTTTCTGCTCCATTAGGAAACTGGATTCACCAGGGGTCTGGTTCACTGATTTTCTGGTCCTGTCAGCCAGCCTGATATCTGTCTAATAACCATGAGAATACCACAAGTCCAAATATAAAAAGTCATTGTAAAACTGAAAAATAGTTTTAACACCCATTAGAGTTGTCAATAGAATCGCAAATTATGTCCTCTAGTTTTTAATGCATTTTTTGAACTTTGCTTTGGAAAGCATAACAGCGTAATTCCTTCTGTAATTTTATTTAGTTAAAAAGACATAATAGAGAAATAGCGAGGAATAGAAGAATTAGGCTTCCATTTGGCTAATTTTACGGTCTCTCTAGACAAAAGGGGATGGCAAGGTTTTAAATACAGTACGGCATCCTAAACCTTTTTTCCACTGGAATGGTATGGTATCGATGCGGTATGTAAAAGTGATAGCATGGAAAAGAATGAAAAACCATTAGTACTAACTGATATAGTCACTACAGTATCATCATTGTGGGTAGATACATATTGATATGAATAGTTTTGGCATCTTGGCACTTATACTGATGTTGGTTTTGCATTTGGAATGGTATGGTACTGATGGTACCATACTGATCTGCCTATTTTGAAATCGTTGTGGATCGAAGTGGAGAGTGGTCTGTGAGATTGTTCTATTCTTTTAATATAATGGCTAAATGCACACAAACATGAGTTGAGAGAATGGGGGAGATAGGAGGAGGAGGGGGGCTGTCTAAAAGAGATTGCATTAATTAAGAAAAATGGGATTTTTATTGATTAGGGAATTGGTGTCATAATAGGTGTTTTACTGCTTTCAATTAGAACAGAATGGGGTAGGGGATGCCAAACTTGAGAGGAACGATCAAGTAATCCAAGGACATTTTTTATTTGCTTTTTAAATCTTGAGAGATCTGATGCAATAGTCTCATTGTTGACTGGGTGACAATTGAGAAAAGAAAGCTGTGTGTTGAGTACCATGACGTGGCTTCATATAAACACAAAGATAGTGAAGAATGTATTCTCTAGGGCCAGCTCATTTTTTTCTTGAACAAAAAAGAAAAAAAAAAGAAATTAATAGCTGTTCTATTGAAAGACAGTATGGGGCCTAACGTAGTAGATAGCAATGCTAGAGAGCTAGCGATATCAACTACCACCACTTTATCCAAGAAGTGTATCTTTCCTATTTGTTAGCCTATGGTCCATTTTTCTCTTTGATAGGGTTATCATCCCTTTTTATTCGTTAGAAAAATATGCACGTCTAAATGTATCCACAGTGTTGCACAAGCGTTGCCTTCCTTCAGATTGCTCCCATCATATGTTTCATTATCTATCTTGTCTCAAATCAAGTAAGAAATTGAGAAATCTTAATCTAGCCAGTCTTTTTTTTTTTTTTGCTAAAATCTAGCCAGTATTTGCTTCATAGAAAATGGGACTGTCATTGAGAAGGGTGAAAATTCAGCAGCCCATGTTGGTGGTGGCTAAACCCTTCTATCTACAACTTGGCTGATTGTATATATTTTTTTCCTTTTCATAAGGATTTCAGCTAAAGGTAAGACAAGGTTATTGTGACATGCATGCAAGATATTTGTTCTGCTCATGAATTACTCTATTTTGTGAGTTGTCACATTTTCTCTCCTCACCTGGGTACTTTTAGGTGCCTGTGCTCAGTTTCCTAATATGTTAATAAGCATGTAAAGATTTGCTACTTGTGGATTTATTTTTAACACTGTTGCTGAATGTACTTGGTGGAGGTAAGCTTGAAAAATAATTAGATACATTTAAATTTTTTTAACTGGAGTTTTGGTAATTTTGTGTTAGATTTTTGTTTATCTGTACATTTCTTAAGTATCATCGACCACTCAAAGTATCAGCACAAGGATATTAAGTAAACTGAGCAGACTAAATTGTCAAGTCATCTTCAAACAAGATCTAATCAGTATGCATTGTTCTTCTCTGACATTTTTATGGTATATCGAACATTATTCAGAGATCATTGTTTCTGGGGGGATGACAATGCCGCAAATGATTGCTCCTCTAGAACAGATCCCGCGCAAGAATCAGAGCATTCGCTTAAACAGGATTCCATAGCAAGGTGATCAGCATGCTCACACTATTTGTCAGTCTTACTGGTTATAAAATGTGAATAATATGTGCTGGTTAGAAAATGTGTATATTATCAGTTAAATCTGCTACACTTTGGTTTATGTCAGGCTAAATAAAACTATGAGTTGGATCATGGGAAGCTCCATAAATTCAAATCTTAGCTTGTGCTGTTATTTGAAGTGTCTTGTTATGTGGTGCATTCATGGCTTTGCAGCACAAAGAAGCAAGGAAAAAAGGAAGAAGTTTGAGCTTGATGTTCTCTAACATACCTTAAGAGTGGTTAGACGTGCAGTTTTACCTCGTTGGTATTGTAAAACTGTTGCTTTCTTTTCATATTTTGTTGTTTAATGTACAAAAAGATGAGGCATTATTACTGCATATATGAAGCATAGACTCTTTGGTACTGTATTTCCAGTTAGTGTTGTGCTGCACTTCGAGGTTCGAATGGAGGCATTCGCCTGACGTCTTTGATCAACCTGTGTGAACCAAATGGATGGGATATGATTGTATCTTATGCTATTTGAACAGCCCTCTTCTTGTCTAGGTTTTCATGTTGAGGTAATTTACTGGAGACAGTTCTATTGCCCTGATTACATGTAAGATCATTCTGGACGCTTCAGAAGCAGAAGCAGAAAGGAAGTTCCAGATGTCGTTAGCTATAATAGGCTCTCCGAAGGTTCAGCTGTTTGAATAAGGACCCTTTCGGCAATGAATTTGGGTGACAGCGCCGTTCAAATGCACGCTTATTTCCAATTAGCCAAATGTGATACGCCTTGTCCTGATGCCCAGGACTCTTGTAGAGGCTCTCCTGAAGCAGTCCGTCATGTAGGAAAGGAAGCCCTCGACATGCGCATCAGGCTGAAGGAAGACCTGGGATCCACCAAGGAGTCTCCAAACATGCACCGCACAATAACACTGAAAGAGGACGTAGGGCCACCAAGTTCTCAACATGGCAAAAATCACACAATGGCGGGAGACAACATCCCACATCTGCTCGGAATGCTTTTGGTAGGAAGGCAGTCTCACTCCACCTTCCAAATAAACTTTTGGTAGGTAGGCGGCCTCATTCCACCTTCGAGATGAACTGGGTGTCCCTAGGGTGGGCACTCAACCTTTAGACCCACGCAGAGTCACAAATCTACTCGATCTTCTCTTTAAACATATGGTACAGATTACTGGCCTTTGCCTTCATACTGCAGGTTGCCTGCCAAACCCTCCTGTCCACGATGCTGGCCTGGAATCAGGGTAGCAGCGCGAGTGACAAGAGAAGAATTCCACTTTCTCTCCCTCGAGGTGATCAGCTCACAAACTCATATGTCGGCATTGACCTCAGTATTAACCATAGTAGGCCATTAGGAGAGGAGCAAATTAGAAATTAGAAAACAAGGCATCGCCCAAGACCTTCATTGCCTGACCATCACCAATAGTCCACATGACATTGGCCATGATCCTTGCGGCATGCCCGCAAATCTCCTTCCAGATGGAGTAGTTCTGCCTAGCACGCACCATCATAGGAGACGTATGTAGGCCATACTTTGCCAGAGCTCCAAAGGTTCTGTTGGCTCTAGCAAATATCTCATAGCAAGCCTCCAGCCTGATCAACACGGAGTAAACTCCCAAGCCCCCTTCCCGCAGGGGCAGGCACTCCATCCCCCAAGAAATCGGGTGCACTCTACTAGCCCCTCCATTGCTCCGACGAGAGACAACATGGCAAACTGAAAAATAAGGTAGCCAGAGAAAAAGAAGGCAAAAACGATTTCTATAGTAGCGGCAGGCTAAATGGGAGCAACCTAAACCGTAAAAATAGAGTTGTAAAAAAGCAATGCAAACGTCGTGCTGCCAGGCAACGTTGTAGAATACTGCACCAACCCAATTAAAAAAGGTCTAAACAATAAAAATAATCATTTCCCCGCGACCTTCTAAATTTCTGGCATCTGACAAAAAGCTTATTCAAGCCCTTCTTCGACTAACCATTCACCTTTTGGTTACTGCAGTTTGGGTGCATCCAATGGGCTGAAGTTTTAGACTTTGTAGGTCTCGTTAACCAAGAAAATTTCAGAGAGAAGTAAAAATGGTATTGGGAGACGTTGCACACCACAGTAAATGTTAATAAGCCGCATGCCATAGTGATGATGACATATGAGCCATTGCACTAACTGGAGTCTAATTACAAAGATTCGGTGAATCGATGTGATTATGGGAACACCTAATTGTGCTTTAGAATGGTGACGACAGTGGTAGTACCACAAGTTAACAGGGTTGTGAGTAGGTGATATCACAAATTGCAGGTGTAATAAAGCAAGGTGAGAAGGTAGTAGATTGGCAAACGAGGTCTTGTGGGATAAAAATGACAGTCTATAGAATTATAAATTTGTATTGTTGACAAAAGGCATCAAACATCACGAAGGAAGTAACTGCGAGACAAGGGCAGAGATGAGCAAATTTGGTAGAAACTTATTAGTAGCAGCTAGCGTGTTGACTTCTTCTGAAATGATTGTCCCTATCCTACATTCTTCAAAACAAAATATGAGAAACAGAAATCCTAAAAAGAACACATGCCATTACTACATATGAACTCCTCCGCCCCAAAATAACCCTGAAAAGAAGCCTTTCAATAACACGAACTTAACGCCACTCAGGATGTCAAAGATGCCTAGAATCCAACAAATACATACCAATTAAAGCCATTGTCATTCTGACTTGTTGTAGAAACCCAACTTAAAATACAAATCCAAAAATGTGCCACAGCCATCTTCCGACGACAACCAATGTTTGCTAATACCAAGAAGAACAAAAAAAGGAGCACACTCACCATTTTCTCCCCTATATCTCCAAGGTTTAAATACTCTGGAGCTGGGAGAAGGATATCCGAATGACTGACCGGTCAATGGTGCTTGCGTGCTTACATACAAGAGCCTCGGTAGCTTGTTCCTCATTCTCGAACAGAACCAGGGCCTGCTTCTTCCCATTGACCTCAAAAATTTTGCTGTTCACAATTGTGCCATGCTCCTCCAGGTGAGTTACAACTTCATCCTCTGTGATGTCTTGAGGGAGAGCTGAAACATGGATCATTTTGGTTGGGGAACAGCAATATCGGTAATTTTTAACTGCATTGTTGTTGAAGCGGTTAAGGCTGGACCCAGCATACTCGTGGGTGTCAGGGGCTGGCGTGATGTTTGGATACTTCGAGAAGTTCACCTCCATCCTCTTCCCAAACAACATTGCACCCTGCCATAGTAGGGGGAAAAAATGAAATCAAACAGGACGATGCAAGGTATTTCTTATTCAAAGTAATGAGGCCAGATCAAGCCAGAAACAAGCAGGTAAGCTATAAGCATCAGTGTTAGACCAGCCAGCCAACTTTCAAAATTATGATGAGAGAGAAGGGAAAGGAATTTATTATATTCACAGGAACATGTATTGTATGAAAAGTTATATTTTTGTTTCTTTGTGCCTGTGGACATCCTGGAGCATTCTGTGCTTGCTGGTCCTATTCGTGCAAATGGTTCATACAATAGCATTGAGTAGGAGTCATAAAGGTACCGGATGATCTTTTGTTTCACATTGCATACATAAGCACTCTGTCTGTGACATGAGGCATGCACAAGGGAAGAAGTAATGCAGTGGCTTGCTTTATCTATTTCAGCAGAGCGTGCAGGCTTAAGAGTAGATGCTAGAGATGAAAATCGAAACACGGTTGAAGATTCTGACAAAAGAGACATGGAATTCATGACAAAAATGCTTCTATTGATGGCACAAGTAGAAAAGTTGGAAAATTGATGAATAAAGGATATTCAGGTCACAGTAAGTAAAAAGAAGCATGACATCACACAGTTACATCAGAAACTAAAAGGCTTTTTTTAAATTTAGTGGATAAATTGACAAGGTTTTTAAAGCATGGTAGGACAGCAGGTAATTAAACTCCAAATTGTCATGGAATATCAATACTGAGTTATTCGAGCATGTTATAGAAAAACAAAAATAACTATTGCCGAGAATCACCCTTTCGTCTGTCTATGGTTGCCCTCTGTCATTTTTCATTCTCAAGTCCATAGGAGGACTCATCCACCATACAGGTTTACCAATCATGTCAAGACATAACAGTTAGGAAACCAGCAAGTGAATATTTTCTGAGATTTAATGACTTGTTAAATTCAATTGAAGAAAAATTAACATTCTTGTGACTAATTTTTTTACCGACATCATCCATATCTCGGAGATCAAATGGTGATTTTACAATTACAGCTAATAAAGTTAAAAAAATGGCAAGAGCAATCAAACCTTCAAGAAATGTACAGCCAATTCAGCTTGAAATCCGTCCGCCATTTGAACAAGTGCATGATCTGGTTTATTGCGCAGTAGCTTGATTCTCATGATGTTGCCATATATTGAAAATAAATTAAAAAGCTTATCCTCATCAATTTGCTGCAGTAAAAATACAAATTGAAGGATTGAGTAGCCTTGTGGGAGCTAGAGCAAGGAGAAAAACCATAGAATGGGGAGGGCTGGGCTTACATCAGGATTCAAATTAGTGACTAAGATTGTGCACCTGTCATTAGTACCACTTATTCCAGGAGGCAAACCACCACCAAATGCAGCTGCAATTGCCGCAGCATTGCCCATCTAATGAAAACAGTTATAGCATCACATGCAAAAATGTAAATGAAGCTGCACGTTACTCAAATTAACAATATGAGAAATTAAGAAAACGGCATCACCAAAAAAACAGAAGATGTTAACAACTCAGACTTGGCTGAGTAATACTCACCTGTGCAAATGCAACTGAAACAAAAGAACAAAAAAAAAGAGCACCTATCAGCAAATGGATGATGAGTAAAGATTTCAGTGAGAGAGAAGCTTAGAATTGGCACCTCTTGCTCCAGGTTGGAGTGCGTACAGACCCCCAGCATCACCATATCCAGACTGTCACAAAACAAAACAAAGAAATGAGATAATAAACGATACAAAATATTAAGAGAAAAATTAAGCTTCGAAAAAGCTACATGTTTAGATTTGACTACTAGAGCGAGATGCTAAAGATAGATGAATAAGAATAAACAAAGGCAATGAAACTGCAACGCACCTGTGATGATCTTCCTCTCTGTTCGGTAGGTAATGATGGATTTGTGAAATCTCTGAACAAAGACAATGGACACATTCAACAAAATAACAAAATCTGTATTAAGATAAATGAAAAGAACATCGAATACAAAGAGAAGCCGACAAATGAACAAAAAGAAAGACCCAGATACAATAATTTATTGTTCCTTACATAACATAGTTATTAATCAAACCAACACTAAAATTGGACAACCTCAAAAGAAATCCTGGTGATGGGAGTTTTTCTGTAAAAAAGCTTACCAGAAGAAAGGGAGCAGTCTAAGTAAGCTGCATTGAAAAGTCACAGGAGGGTCAACTTCAATACGAACCCCTCAAACATATAATGATGCCCTCTTGCTTTGAAAAACAACATTCATAGAAAATCGCCCAATATCAATTTCCCCCTACTCTAATTTAAGTGGATGTTTAGTTTTTCACTGAAATTTAGTTAAGAGGTTTTCAAATGAAATTGAAATAGATGATCATGAGATCATTAGTAAATATCACACATTTAAGCCTCCAGCTTATATGATGAAGGGGAATGGTTGTAACTTGACTGAAGAAGTGGAAGTGTTAGATATGGCCACGTCGAATAAGATCATTTTGTCAATTAAGGGAACCAGTGCTTTCTTTTAAATGACAATCACCAACTTGATTTTGTACAAGGGCACAGCAAGATTGCAGCCTCTTTTCTCCTTTTCCTAAAAAGGGGCCACCATGGGTTGGGGGCTACAAAAAATGGAAAAACAATGAGACCACGTGATTATAACAACATTGCTATCGCTATGTAATGGTAATGATCTAAAATCATTATAAACTGTCATAATTTCATTTGATGAATTATTATAAAAACATTTTGGATTTAACTTAACAATAGATTTCTTATATGTTTGTGACAGTTTCCAGAAAACATAATGGCTTACAGCAACAAAATAATTGCTTCTTAGAAAAATTATTTTTGAAATACAAATTCTATTGCGTTAAACTCTTGAATGCTTGACACTATCAAATTATGGCGACTATCATAGTTCTATAATAGCATTATAGCAGTGATTATGCATATATAACAAATAAAATTTGCAAATTGTGTATCCTTTAACATGATAGAATTTTTTCAAAATTGTTGTAATGTCCAGTATTTGAACCATGCTAAATAATGGCATATTGATATTAATAAAAATATTTCAAATGCATGATTAAATAAAAATATTTTAAATCTATTGATAATCCATTCAAATCCCATAAACTTGTGAATGTACGCTACAATTTAGATTTGACCACTTTATGCTCATTGTTCGGCAATAATAGTAAAAGTAGATATGAATTAGTTATTCTTTACCATTATCATATCAAATATTGAAATACCTACTCTTGAAACAAAAAATAATAATAACAATTTTTCTGACAAGAAAATGGATCCAACTAGTTATACTGTAATGGATAAAGTAGGGGAAGAAAGAAGATGAAACAAATATTAACAACAAAAGAGAAATATGACACTTCAGGCATCTCACTGGATTTGGAGTACAGATCCTCTTGAATTCGTATGTGCTTTGATATGGCTATTTGATGTTTTAAGATAAGAACTTGAGTTTCCATACTGATAAAGATTTAGAATGCATATCAAGTTTTGAAGCTTTTTTTATGGGCATAATTTCATGCCAATCCTCCACTAATTTATTCGCCAATAATTAGATTTAAGCCATGGCCTTTTCAAGAAACATTCTAATGTATTGTCCTTTTTTTGGCTTTCTTTTACCAGGGTTGTTAGTGTTGGATGGAGGTGAATAATACAACGCTAGAGTCATCTTGTCAATTAGGAAAAAGTGGCTTGCCATTGCAGAATATAACAGAGGAAATGAATGCAGGAGGATTTAGCATGCAGACATAGGCGTATGAATAAATGAGTAAGATGGAGAGACCCGGTTATCTGAGGGAAATGTAAGTACATGGCTAGGTCTAAGTGGTTTGACGCATTGATGAGCTTTAGTGTTTGAAAGGACAGAAAAGTAGGTTTTAGTTTGACAATAAGGAGTTGATTAGTCTAAGTTTTTAATGTTGCACTTAGATTATTAGGCATCAGTTAGTGATTATTGGTTTACTTCTGCAGCAGAGGTGGTGTATAGAACTTGTTAAATAAACCCAAGGAGATGAGAAGATTTAAGGTCAACTGCATGTTTTCTATGATAGCACAGATTATGTTAGTATGAAATGCCGGGGGATTATTTTCCATTCTTGCTTTCTAAAGATCTATTACTATCGAGGTGGTAAAGTGCTTAATGCGACACCACCGAACTTTAGTTTGGATGGTATCTCCTCTTGCCCTCCAAGCAAGAGGTCATGGGTTCGATTGTGGGTCCCAACACCCTTGTTTTACGGCCCAATTAGTAAATCCCCGGTTCTATGAGCAATGGCTCGGTATGCACAGGAGACTAGGTTCTCGACTAAGTGGGATGGGGTGGGTATAGGATAGTAGGTGGGGATTAGCCCTTCTTGTTATTAACAAAAAAAAGGTACTTAATGCTATCAGTTGGAAATCCTCTTCAAATGCATTAAACTACATAACCCAGAACTCGGGTTTCCATCCACATAAGTAAGCCTTCTAGTTTCAAAACAGGCCCCTATCTCATAAAAAGACGTCCAGGAAGAAGGCACTAATTCAGGTAGTTAACATTGGAAGCAGATTATAAAACAACATAAAAATATGCAAATAGCATACCTAATTCCTTTAAATTGACTAGTATCAAATGAAGAAGGTTATAGGTTGTTGCTGGAATCCCATGATCCCCACAAAACTCAAGCCTTTTATGTGGTACAATTACATCGGAAAGAAACCTCACAATTAATATCATTGCAAAAAAAGAAGTCAACATTTAACATAAAAACATCGCTCTCTTCGTAGGGGACAAGATTACAGACCATCAAGTCCATTTAGGATAATATGCTTGATCAACTCAAGTTCCTGTTCTCCTTGTTGGCAATGAAAAGCCTAAAATCTAAGCCAATCTAACATTAAATGTGAGAGTGGAAGATAGGAGCATGTAAGCCTGAATACTAAATGCCATATAATTCAGAATATGGATAAGGAATAGTGGAGGTAATTTTGGCATAGCGTTTTACAAAGCTTTCAATGCCCTATAGGTGTTCTCATGGGTGATAGGCAAGAGGACACAATTTTTCACTAAAAGTGTCCCTCTATTCTTAACCCCCCCCCCCAACCAAAAAATAAACAAAACAAAAAACACCCACAAAAAAAATCATATTAATTTTGGTTCTTTTTTTACCCTTTGTCAAATATTTGAAAGGATTTGCTGGCATCTTCTCATACATTTTGATTTTTGTTTCTTGTCCACAAAAAAAGAATTGGCCAACTTAAATGTAATTACCGTTAACAATAGACTTCTCACAATAGTCAGTTTGCTTGAACTGACATCAAATAATCAAATACAGCATTTTTCTTAATATCAAATAAATCAAACGGCATTTCACTTATCAACATACCTAGAGCGCTCATTGTTGTAATTAACTTGCAACTCATTGAGACTGGATTTGAACAGGAAAAGAAACCAGTAAGAAATCTATATCATGGGGAAAAAAGAAATAATCAAAAAAAATGTCAGTCTAACAGGAACTTACTTCGAAAACTGTATATCTAGCTGACAGCAACCATCATATATATTGCGCCCCTACAGAAGTAACCGTACCATCATTAATATCAGGTTCCTGGTCCAAAGGCTTCAAACAAATACAGAAACTAAACAGAATAAAATTTTCATACTTGCAAAGCAGTACTTGCTTGCAGAGCACTCTGTCGTGATTGATATTGGATAAGGGCTTGAAAACCTACACAATTAGACAAAGGAACATTTTAAATATCAACTGAACAGTCTTCCTTACATGAAAAAAAGCAGGAATCATGAAATCTAAATCAGCAATTACAGGGAGCAATCAAACTGGGAGAAAATATTTTAAACAAATATACAACCAAAAATATAATACAAGATCCACCCAAGCAGATACTAAAAACCATAGACTTAAAAGAGAAAAAGGGCGAGAAGACTTGAAGAAACTAACCAGCTGACTTCTGAAATGTAACGATCTTCTCCACAAATCCATGAGGAGAAAACACTTGATGCAGAACTTCCACTGTTATAGGATAAAGCATGTGATGAATTGTAACCAAGAGGATTCGGTTGGGTTGTGAATCCTGAGTAACCAATAGCAGAGAATCATAGAGACATAGAGAGAAGAATAAATAGAGAGGAATGTATAGTTGAAACGAGCAGAAAGTGTAGAGAGAATAAATTGCTAAAATATTCAGCCATGCATAAGCTTGTATAGAGGCGAATAGATAGGTGAAAAAATAAGATAGATATAGAGAAACAGATAAATTATTAAAAAGTCCTCAAGCAAAATTTGCTAAAATATTTCTCTGCTCCCAGTCATGCAACTAACCCTGTAACTAGATCAAATCATTATTACCATTATCAACAAGTTTGGCAACAAATGATATGCCTGATCATGTCTCTCACAGTTGGCCTAGAACAATATAATTAATGACCAATAAGAATGCAATATATGCCTGAGCATTTACATAGAACGCCCCCCCCCCCCCCCCAAAAAAAAAAACACACACACAAAGTGCCCTATAAGCACTTTCCAAGTTAATTAAGTATGCCGGATATGCTCCCCATAATACATTGATAATTCAACCTCATACACATTATCTAGAGTTTGTAAACACAGGTTTTCTAATAGCTACAGAAAATACTACTGATCTTCCAGGATGTCAATCCATAAAATACAATTCTAAAATACATACAAACCATAGCAGGTCACTAAATAGCATCCTCTTTTTTTTTGATAAGAAAATAGCATCCACTATTAGCAGTTATCTGAAACATGAGAAGTAATGTTCTATAATCAAAATGCTTAACAGAGCAACAAATACCAAAGATCATACTAAGTTTCATGACTAATTGTTGATTTAATAATAATACCTTCCAAAAATAGCATTAACGATCAAATCCACAATTACATAATTAAAACTACACACTTTCTCGGCCATTAAAAACCAAATAGTCCTCTCAATGCCAAATATATCTAGCATGAATTGCTGATCACAAACAGCAGCTCTATCCTGCAATAGCTAAAGGACTGCATAGGCATGTTTGGAACATTTGACATGGATGATATGACATGGATGGAACATTTGCTGATATGTTTATATGAGGATCTAACATTGTGATAGTTCCCCACTCTGAAAAAGGGATGATCCTCTGGAAGATGCATACGGAGTACGCGATGTCATTGCCTCTGTAAGAGTGCTTTTTTATATATGCCGATTTCGTTGCCTTTAATCTATCTTGAGCTCATCTCCATCCTCCAGGTTGCAGGGAAGAGCTCTATATTCTGGGTCCAAGGATGATGGTTGCAACGTTCCAACCATCTGCGCTTCCACCAATGACTTCAGGCTCAAGGCAGGGAGCCTCTATTTCTGTATGATTCACAACCCATTGATTCTCTGTTCTTTCGCAGGATACCATGTTGATTTGGCTGGTTCCCATATGCATGAGATTGACTCTCCTATAACACCCTTGACTAAGCCTTTTCCCATATGCATGAGATTGACTCTGTCAATAAGTCATGATCCACATTTTTCAACACAACCCCTTATAAGTTGGTTGGTTGGGAAGCACTAAAGTTCCTTTCAGCAAAAATGGTTTACAATTTAAAATCGAAATGCAATTTGTAGACACTACTACCTAGTCTACTGTTTACAAAGTACTTTCAGTACGCAAAACACAAACTGGTCAGATGTATTCAAGAGTGGACTTTTTCTATAAGAACCAAGAAAATCCAATTTTGTAAATTCATTATCATAGCCAAGAACTGGACAATTTTGCTGAAAAGGGAATGAATGCACACTACATTTGACTCGAAAGAAGGTGGGGAGAATAACTGCCAAGCAATCATTTTTGTGCTGCATGAAAATCGTGGGCCTATATTTCCTAATTGATGTACAAATGATACCATAATGGATAGGTTCTTAAGTTCAATATAAGACATAACAACAGAAATGTAGGAGGGGGCACAATAATTCTCAGGCTGTAGTCTATCAAGGTTGCCCATTGCTAATAAACTGTCCAAACCATCTCAAACAGTCAATAAACATGAAGATAACAAGTAGGATGCCCTCTTTTGAAATTTAACATTCTCGAATATGGAATTATAAAATCACATTTGTACATACAACTAAAGTTAATTCACTAATTCAATTGCTAACCTGATCTCCCCTCCGTCCTTGAGAGTTCTGGTCTGCTGTAGTCAGCTCCTGATGCGAAGAAAATTGGATGTAAACATTCCTTCCCCTTAAATTGCAAAATTGTAACCCAGGTCAGATAACTTTTTTTGATATTCAACCAAAGTCAGAAACTTGTAAACTTTTCTAGAAGAAATTTAAAAAAAATAAAAATAAAAAGTAGTATTGAATCTAAGACAGGGTTTTTCGCATATGAGAGTTAACCCATTTCAGTTAAATCTCAGGGCTCCAATCATCCACAGTCAAAGAGAACCAAACAAATAATACCAAGTCATACAGAACACTAGCCGTTAGATATTACAAGCAAACATACATCACAAGCTATGCCATTGCCCTATAATATTTTATGTACATGATGGCCATGACAGCTGCAGATGGAAAGCTAAAAAATGCCATTTCAAAGAAACTTAAAGCATTGAAAATAACAAGAACCCTTAAGAGTTCCTTAGTTTATACCAATGACTACCGAACTGTGCTGCACTGTGCGGTTGCAAACGTACCGAATAGGACCGGCCAATAACCAGCATGGTTCAGCCATTCGATTCAATCCAGTTCCTTTTCTTCTTTTTTTAATATAAAATCATCGAGCGGCCTCTCGAAGCTTCTCTCCGGCTCTCTAGCTCTCTCAATTCTTCTCTCTCGCCCCCCTGGCGATCTCTCGATAGATGCGGACACCAACACCCTCTTCCTCAATCAACAGTTCGGACGATCTCTCCTGCAATCGATGTTGATGCCAATGCCCTCTCCCATAATCCGGCACTATTCTCAAGCCCTCAATCAGTACCAACGCCATCGCCCTTGATCGAGGTCGATGCTTGTCCCTCGGTACGCCTCTCTCCCCCTCCCTTTCCTCCCTCTTCTCCCTCTCCCTCTCCCTCATTCTCCTCTTCATCTCTCTCTCTCCCCTAGTTCTCCTCCTTCTAAGGTTGGGGTTAGGGTTAATGTTTCTCCCCCTCCCCACTCTTCTCCTATTTTTTTTTGGCTTCGGTACACCTCAGCTTGGTGCGATATGTACTGGTAACATACCAAAACTGTCGTCAGACAATATGCGCCCTAATACCAATTTGGCTAATCTTGATTTATATTATGTGAGATTGGGGATGTTTCCGAAGCCATTCATTGTGTGTGAGACAAAGTTTGAGGAGTTCCGCATTTAGGAAGGACAATGATGCATGTCAAACAAAAAAATAAAGGTCAAGATTTTACAATCTAATAGGCAAATAATAAGTGATCTAGGAGATATTGAATCATTGTGTCACATACAAATTTATTTTCAAAACATGAACACAATTACATATACTTCTACAAAGAAAGGTGATCAACAAATTTCAAAAGATTATCAAAAAACAAAATAAAAAAGTTGCTTGCTTTAAAGAAATGGAAGAAGCGTGATTGCTTACACCAAGAATCAAGCATTTCAATGGACTTATTTGACTTAAACCATGAAGGTATCTAATAGAGGCTACTCTTTTGCGCAAACCATACTGAAATTGTCCCTCATATATACACCACTTTTCAAGGATCATATAGCAAAGTCAATTTCTATGATTGATAGAGCCCCTTTTCTTTCCCAATATACTATAGCAAAACTCACCAAACAGTTACCTAGACCCATGTAAGGGAGTCATGTAGGGCCCGGTAGGCTTCAAGTGTCAATGAAGCTCATGGCCACCAAACTATATATCAACAGAACATGACTAGCACTAACAATGTTCCCATGTCAAAGGCAATCCACTGCCACCAATTTCTTGGCACCATTAGTGTGGAAACCAATTGTATCATTTCATTCATCTCAATATCTAGAATTCAACAAAGAAATTTTCATCACCACTCAACAAGACCTAGTAATATTTTCAAGTAATCAAATTTCAAACAACTCAAAAATATCTAAACTTCAACTGGGCTCAAATTCAATTTCAAATTCAGCCAACATTAAGTACCCCTTGAGAGAATCTAGAACAAGTTTACCGGCTCAGTTAATCAATGGCAACCAGCTTTATAGATCCAACAATCATGACTGCCAGATTTGCCTCCATGAGTTAACCTAGCTATCTTTGATACACTTTGAAAGTTCACACTTCATACCTCAAGAAAATGGAGGAATCCTAAAAGACTAGCTGCAAAGTGTGGAATAGGGACCAGACAATATAAAGCATGACTAAAATCAATCTAAAACAAAGGATGTTCAAATTTTAGATAATCATGCAGTGCCCCCTTTTTTATTTCAATTCCACATAGTTAAGCATTTGAAATGATGCAATGCATAGTCATTATGTGGTAGCACCACAGCCAAAGGATTCGTCAAGCACCAACTTAAGTCCCTCCCCCTTCTCATCTTCCAAATGAATAGGATGTGTTTGGCATTCAACTTATTCTATTTAAGATCAAATAACATGATAACACAGTATGTGGATATTCGCTTATTAAATGAGCAAATCATTAGGTACAGCCAGCTAGTGATTAGTGGAGTAGAAACCACATCATAAATATTATTAAGTGATGGTGAGAGAAGAAAACCGATTACAAGGATCTCATTTGGATTCAAATAAAAAGGGAAAATAAAATGTGTTCTCAATTTTTCAGAACTTGCCAGCAAAAGTTTTCCATCCCTTGAAATTTTGGGCAATAAAGAAGGTCCGTAAATGTATAGCATAAATAAGAATGTTGAGATGGATATGCAGTAAAACTAGGTAGAATATAGGAAGAAATGAGTAAAAACATTGTATGAGTTGCACAACTTAAGGACAATGCAAGGAATAATCAAACTAAGATGGTATAGGCATGTTTTAAAAAAAAAAATCTAAGAGGATTCAAGTAAGGAGAGGCATCTTAACATGCACTAAAGAATAAGAAAACTTATGAAGAGGAGGGAAAACCTAGGGTAACATATGTGGAAGTTAAAAAGGATAGGGAAGAGTGTGTTGCCATATCAAAGGAAGCCTGAAGAGGAGTGCTTGGAAAATGAGAATTCATAAAGCCAACTCCAAATAGTTGGGACAACAATCAATGGTTAAGATTATGGTCATCATTCACTCGTAGCAAATTAAATCAAATCAAAACATTATTTGTTGACAAGAATGTATATTTAAGTACCAAAAAAAGGGCAACCTATAGTATCTGAGAAAGGAAAATGCTGGATTGAAATTTTCAAAAGGAAACCCCAGTAAGGACCTCAAAAGAAAACTCACAGACAAATAAGAATTCTATCAGAAAATGCCTTCAAAAAATCTGTGTTTAAATGGGTCTCCACATGTGACGTGTGAGCAAGATGCCTAAAGCTTCACTTGTTTTTTATTTGTAGTTTGAACTGGCACCCAAAGTTTTTAGTTGGATTTGGGGTCAGAAGGAAGTCCTGGCACATGATAGCCTACATAAGTTACTAAAATAACACTAATAAAGTGCACATTTATGTGGTATTACCAATCATATGGCTTAAGATCTTTGAGATAAAAAGGAGAGGTTTATCGATGAAAACATTGTAAAGAATTAATTCTTTCATTTATTTTTGTTTTGACATTGATTTTCACAGAACAATCCCCTTTATGAGATTTTTCAAGTACTTATAACAGAAATTCCAGCATCTTTGTTATCTAATAACAAGCAATTGATATATGTGACTAACCAAAAACTGGGAATTCATTATTAGAATGCAAGGCAGCACCAATTTGAATAACATTTTTAGAGTTTCGAAGGAAGAATTATGTCATTCTTAAGCATATAAATCTAGAACTCGTTGCAGTGTTGTTTTCTTTAGGTCGACAACTAACATGACTATAAATTTTATTGCTTTAAAATGTGGTAACTGCCTATGCGTGCGCGGTCCACTGGCTGCACCATAAAGCATATAAATGGCTAGTTTATGTTGTATACATTCGAGCCAAATATGGACTAAAAAGACAGTTTGATTACTACTTTGTAGACATATATGTAGTAGGATTGGCATTTATAGTTGAATATGCAGCCTACTTATCATTATGTAACGGCATATATTGCCCTTTTAGCATTGTGCAACCATATACATATGATCAGTTTATGTAGGCTCATTCAAACAAGGTGGGTGCAACCTCCTGGTTGGGTTGAATGTGGGTTTCAAGTAGGCCAAGTACATGTATATAATAATGTTTATATGTTAATTATGCTATAATTATTACTAGCAAGAATCAAGTATTAAGTAGAAATCACTAATTACTATATATTATTGCTATTAGCATTATATACAATATATTCATATTTTTTTAAAATGTTTAGAATATTATGCATATATGCAGTAATGCATATGCACTATGAGGTTCCTTGACCACCCACATACTGCACCTATTTACAATATTGCTAAAGTTTTTTATAACTCGAAAACCTAATTGTTTTCATTATATTGTAGCATAAATTCCTAGAACATTTGGTTCATAATTGACTTGTTTGCAAAGTTACTAGCTTATATTGGAACATAATCTGTCTCCTACTAGAAGTTCAAAAGAAATCAAGTTGAGAGATGGATCTTGCTTACTTTCCAGAAAACACGACAATGGTGTGAGAAACTTCTAAAAAAATCATAGCTAATCAAGATCAACAAGGAAATGTGGTTCAATTTTGACTAAACAGCAAGAGAACCACTGATAACTGATGCAGTGGTTTCCCTGAGACTTCATCTATATTTCTCATTTACTGCTATTAGTTCTCAAATCCATCTCATATATCATCAGATTTTTAGAACCAATTTCTAATTCACTACCCACTTCCTGCAATTTAATTCTCAGAGTGTTAATTATGGTAGAACTACTCCATCTCAATGCCCAAAAATGTACCCGTTATGGTACTTTTGTACATGTTTCTCAAAATAATAAAAATATAAAAATGTGCATTCTTTGTCCACTTAACAACTTTACTTCTATACTAGATCATTTTCGTCCTGAATCCTCTTTAAAAAAAAATAGTCCATTGTACGTTATGCTTCTCAAACGAACAGCAGCAGCATAAGCAGACCTTGGACCATCATATGCATATTAGAATAGTCGTATAAGCTTGTAAATAAAGAACGAAAAAAAAGTCCCCTCCATAATGTAACATCCCTTTAGAGAAACGTAAGCAAAAGAGACAAATGGGGGGAAATATCCATAACAATACCTAACACTTGGCTGAACATTTGAGTAGTACTGCAGGACATTAACAGCAGAAGGCAAATCATGCATCTGGAGAAGAGCCTGAGATAATAGGAAGATACCAGAGCTAACCCATGAGTAATATCAATCCATACAAATCATCACAAAAAGAAAAACAATAAAGTGTAAAAACCTGATTTTTAGCCCGTAACATCACAAGCTTGTTGACAGGGCCAAATGGCTGAACTAACTGGAGAAGGTCATTCTGTAAGAATAGAACTAAAGATGTCAAATTGACTGAAAAGAGAGAAGCTTTCATGATTTTCTCTCAACAAATGCATTCAAAAAAAGAAAATAAAAAAACACCTCGGATATTTCATGCCCAACATTTCGAATGTGAATGACTTTGGAAGGCTCCGTCATCCTCGCTCGATCTCTTCTGCAAACAAAACTAGCAGCAAAAAATGTCCAATTTCTTAACTTCTTTTGCCAAAAAACCAACTATAAATAGTATATTCAATTCCAAGAGACGGAACAAGTAATAAGAAAAAAAATCGGAACCGCCACAAACCCTAGAGGGTTCTTAAAACCGAATTAGAACACCGAAACGGAGCGAAATGAAGAGAAAGATGGAGAAACCCAACGATTCTCTGACGAATGAACGAGAGTGCAAGAGCTCACCTTGGGAGACGAGAACTCCGAGGATCTGCGAGGGTTCCGAGAAGTTGGAAGCCGAGCTAGCTCAATGAAATCCAGAGCATGAGGTTTCGCTAGGGTCCTTCTCCACCCTCTCTCTCTCTCTCTCTCTCTCTCTCTCTCTCGCCCTCCCTCCGGCTCTCTTTCGAACCCTAGAAATGGCGCATCGGCGGACGAGACTGAGCTCGAAACGGCGCAACGGAGCGTCCCCTTCCCTTGCCCTAGCACTCGATCTTTTATCCAGTACGCGACCTCCGACTAGAAGTCGTATGGTGCCCGAAGGAACAACGAACGCTTGATTCTTTCTCTATTTTCCCGGGATTTGATTGGTAAATTGGCATAGGCATCAGATAGGAAAACTCTGGCCGTTCGATGGCATCGGAAGTGGTAAAATCGACGTCAAATATTTGAAGGGGCGCCGTGGTTGCGTGGCTGTTATTAGGACCTGCGGCGTAAGTTATCTCGGCGGGACTGTAGTTCGCCGTCCCTTGGACCATTTCGGGCCCATGGTATATCTAATGGTACAGCTTTTTGGAAATTACTTCCCCTGGAATGGAGATTTTTGTTAAAGGAAAATGTTGGATCAAATTAGGGAATCACTTTTGTAGGACAGAATTGATTGAAGTATAAATGGTTCGTGTGGAAATCTTCCTGTTTAAGCGGGGAAGAATTCCCATTATTTTCCAACGTAAACATGAAATTGCCCTCTTATAAAGAATAAAGGAATACAAAAACACATCAGCCATGTAACAATTTTTTGTTGTCTTAAGTCACATTGTTGATCACATAATTTCGTATGCTAATAAAATGAGTTAATTAATATTATGTTTTTTTTGTTACAAAGGCGCCTCACATAAAACATGCATGAGTGTAGTTAATAAAATCAGAAAAAAGAAGCTCGTGAAGAGAAGAAGGAATAGACGCTTAGTTCTCCTAAAGAAACCCTCTAGCATGATGAGCAGCAAAGAAAATAATCCAGCTGGCAGCACTATTTGTTTCTTAGTAGATATGGACAAACATAAATATTGTATTTTAATAGTGTAATTATAATAATAATATCGGTCTTACTTAACTATGTAATCAGTGAGCGAAAATATTGGAGGTAGAATGGCACAAGGCTTGCAAAATAATGATCACTAGCAGAATTGATGTGCATCGAGGTCAATCTCAGGCAAATGTCATCGGCAAAAAGTGAATGCCGGGAGCAAGAATAGTAGAAGTGAAAGCCCCATAATGTATTATGTGGAAGAAAAATGTGTTGTTCACACGTTAACAATTTTCTTATAATGTCTATTATATCAATTTAAACATGGTATTTACCAAATAAAAAGGTTTAGCCGCATCATAAATTACTAGAAGTATACCGTTTTTTATGTTAAGTTTGACTTCCTGGCCTTCTATACTAGCCTAAAATATTAGGAGGGTTAAAATAGCACAGAATTAACTTATATAGGAATATATGCCTTACATCCTACACACACTTTGTTATAGTTCTTTTTCTGAGAAATGATAAGGGAAATTTTGGCCAAGATAGTATGACATGAATCATCTCATCATTATCCAATACACTGTAATTTTACAAAAAACAAAGCCAGCTAGCATATTGCCATGTTAAACATGCCAAATCTACTTCCCCATTCATAGAAATATTTTAATCCAATCATGCAATAGTACAATATTTATTGAATACAAAATATCAAGAATTTTATTAGTACATGGATATGATTTTTGTCATCAATTTCATTATTGTCAAATTATCGGCCAGCAATGCCTCATCTCATTTTTTACAAACTTTTAAATTTCTCTCTCGGCCTCTCCAAAGCAACTCTTAGGTACTTATGAATATACGTCCAATCCAATCTATAATCCTAAAATTTGCTAGTTGTACCGGCCCAATCTATAAATCTCATAAAAAAATTTAGCCTAATCATCCAAATAGACTTTTTTAACGATATATATATATATATATATATATATATATAAAGACTTCTTAATTAAATGCTGGTTAAAACTAACATCGTCCATAGACTGTAACATTGAGAGACTAAATGTACAATAAAAAAATTTATATATATATATATACACATGTATGCAATTTTAAGAGAGAAAAAAAATCAATCCAATATTTTTAATTTTACAAATGCCTATAAATTTAATCTATTTGTGGCCTTGCACGTAAGATGTTGCAAAAGCTTGAATGACCGATTTTTCAACCAACCCAACTTGATCGCCAAAAAAAACAAAAAAAAAAGGAAGAAAAGAACAACCTGACCGCCGCCGAATCTATGGGCATGTGACCCTGCTTTTTACGTTGGTGCGGGCCACGTCAAAGGAACCGAAAAAAGCCAAAATTAAAGAGTCAGTCAAACACTCGAAACACGAAGCAGCACTCTCTAACCGCAGAAAAAAAAAAAATAGCAGCAATATGGGGCCCACACCAAAACCTCAGAAATCTTTCGTTTCCTCGTTGGACAACTTCTGGAGGGACCATTTGCTGTTTCATGTTTAACGATGCACTGTCAATCCAATACATCAAGACAAATGGTCCTTCCATCATGAACCTGAGGACTGGACTGATCATGACATGCGACACGTTATTTGCTGCACTTGTCCTCTTTAGCGGATCCCACCGCTCATGATAGCTGATGATGGCCGGACTTGGCGCAGAAAATTTCAAAATTTACACAAATTCCAACAATTAAAAATAAATAAAATTTAGGCCTGAGGCCCAGTTTTTATGATCAGCTCGTATCTTCATACTGTAGAGATCTTTTTTTTAATTGGGTTTCATCAATTTCTGCGGGTCCCATATCAATACATGTTCCACATGCTTTTTGTATCGGTTGATCCATGGGACCCATCTGAACAGACGGCTGATGATTTAATTGAATGTAGCGGAAGAAAGTACTCATGGGATCCAATCCAACCTTCATTTGAAAGACTCTCCCATCGGCTGGTATAAAATAAGGTCACGAGCCGCGCGCCGAGAGGGAGCTCAGATAGGGAAGGTTTGAAACCCTAATCCTAGATCTAATCCCGGGAAATCTTCCCCAAACTCTGGGAATCAGGGTTTGGAGTTTGACTTAATTCAAATCTATTGATCGATTTTTTTTCAATTATTATGTGCAAGGATGGATCAGTACTAGAGGGTGGAGAAGGCAAGGGCCGAGGAGCTGACCATCAAGAACGAGATTTGGATAATGACTCAAGGGAGGATAGAAACTACAATACCAATGCTACAACCTTGCTTCAAGTGATTCCTCTCTCTCCATCTTTAAATGATGGAAGTTTGGTTCTGATTCAATTTTAAATTAAAAGAGTTAATTGTAGCAAAAGGGTTGATTTTTTCTATCATGATAAGTTGTTTTAGCTTGTTTGTAAAAATAGAGATCAAATTTTTAGGATTGCATCTTCGAAGTGACTGATGGGTTTTATGATACTTGTATCCTCTACAAATTGAACAAAGTATTTTAGGATAGAAACAGGAAAATTCGCTCATTTAAAATTGAATCTATCTATCGTATCAATATTAGATACTATACCATTCCTCATAACCATACATATCGAATGTACCATATTAGTATCGAACCGGCATAAAGTTTCGTACGTATCAATAATCAATATATCTCACCATCTCGTTCCGTACCTACCGGGACTGTAATAAGATGGTATTAGTATAGAATCCGATACCAAGATGGTGAATTTTGCTCCTAACCTAATAAAAATACAAGATTCGGATTTAAAACTTTGATCTATCGAGTTATCAAGCTGACCTAGGTAGACCCAGATTCTTAGGACCATTTGGATAAAACCTAAACCATACCCAAATTCGGGTTGGATTATATAATATATCTTTCTATATGGTGTCCTTAATTTTTCTCTTTTATTTCCTCGTATTAGCAGAAGAAAAGAATTCTTCTCATGGTGAAAGCAGCAATTATTTAGTGAGCATCTGTATGATAAATGAGAAAATAACAAATTGTGATGATTCTTTTGCCCCTCCACGATCCACCCTCTCACTTGTCCTTCTATTTTCCTCAGTTAAGTCTTAAGACTGGTAAAAATACCTGATAACAAAGCAAAAAATGATAGACACCGCTTATCTTAATTAAGATCAAGTCTGAATTGGATCAATAAATAGTTGGTAACAACCCATGAACCAATAAACATCCGATTCTTTTTGGTTTATCATTGGTCAAAGTGTAGGGTATAAATTGAGTTTAGGCTTAAGTTTGGATTTGGCATGTCTAATCTGGATTTATATAAGAACATAGCCAAAAAACATCCCTAATTCTAAGTAGTTGGTACCCACCTTCACCCTTTTCTTTTAGTGGATCAACGTGAGACAGCCAGATCCACAGACCAAACAATTTTCAGACTCCTAGTGAAAGATACATAAAAGGTAGGAAAGATGTTTCATCACAAAAGAGAAGGCAAGAACGACGATGGTTAAGAAAGAATGCATGGTTACTTAAAAAAAAAAAAGCCATCAGAGGACTTATCAGAATAAAGACTCTATTACAAAATAATGAATTTATTATCAGGCTGACATTAACACATTAGGAAATTGATGAAACTCTTGTTTCAACCCAATTTCGAGGTTCCTACCACAAACCATACAAACCCAATTTAGGTCTGCTCTCAAAGCTTTAAGAGTAGATCTTCCGGCACCACAAAAATATGAAGACCTTTGAAGACTCGGAGAGGAATTACCAAAAGCCTCGTAAACAGCTCAATTTCACCAAGGAAATGATATAAAGCATTAACTTTGCATATCCGAACACATTCAAGCAGAAACCATTTAGAATTAATCCCCTCTAATAAACACCTCTAGAGCAGAACGCCCAATATCATCCTTCAAAGAATGATGAGTCTTTCATCATGAACCTCAAGCTAAACCTTGTCGAATGCTGATATCGCAAGCCATACAATGGACTGATATCAACGAAAAAGGCAGACCACATTAGACAAAATAATCAATGATATGATAAGCTATTAAAATCCAGCTTCAGCTTATTTTTGCCAGAGGCCAACTTCAATTTATTGAAAGACAGTCAAGCAGAAAAGACTAATGCAAAGCCAATTATTTGAAGTTCAAAATTTACCCAAATGAACTCAAAAGTCGTCACATCAGAAGGGGGGAAACAAGTACGAATAGTAGCTTATCTCAGCACTAGGTCCAATTTTCCGATCTTTAATAAGTTAAAAGAGAACATAAAACCCCCAGCAAAACAAAGGACAGATCCTCAAATAAAGACACTCATCGAGTCAAATAACCTATTGCCTTGCTGGCAAAGACAATTCAAGCCTTCAGCCTACCATAGAACTTCTGCTTCTCTTGAGTGGTCTGGAAACGTCCATGCCCAAACTTGGACGAGGTATCGATGAACTTGAGCTTGATTTCCTCAAGAGCCACACGAGAAGTCTGCTTCAACAGGGACTGGCGAAGTGTAACAACTCTCTTCTTTGGGCCAACACAGCAGCCCTTGATCATAATATAGTCATCCTTCACCATACCATAGTGAGGGAAACCACCCATGGGGGTAATATCCTTCTCAGTCCTGTTCAAACAAATGATGTTAGAACGTATTTTCAGAGAGGTTGATAAAATTTCTTGATGACATAGATCAGAAGCTGTGGTTTTGTATGACATTGAAAACAATTAAAGCACAGCGAGAATCTAAAGATGAGTAGATGACCTGTCAAACTCGGTAATAGCAGCATGTGACTCATCTCCAACTTTGCCCATTTTGTAGATCTTCTTGTTCATTTCAGTGCGGTGGTGGTATCCATTCTGCCCAGCACGAGCAACAGTGTAGGACACCCTGGCAGGATGCCATGCACCAATACAAGCAACCTTGCGAAGTCCCCTGTGAGTTTTGCGTGGAAGACGGGTGACACCCCAACGAGTTACAACACCTTCGTAGCCCTTACCTTTGGTTACACCAATGATGTCAATCATCTCATCTTTCTGGAAGACAGCATCAATTGGGATTTGCTTTTCGAAAAAGCCGTAAGCAAAGTCCACCTTCTGTGCTATCGTCCCCCCATTCACCTGGATCTCCATCAAGTGAGCCTTTTTCTGTTTCAGACCCTTCATCTTCCTTATCTGAAGCATATCCAAATGGAAAGCATCTTTGGTTATAAAAAATGGCAATGGAAGATGAAAATGCTGCAGTAAAAAGATGCCTTGTAGAACAACTGAATAACCAGAAAGTTGATCTGTCATCTTAAATTTCCAAATAAATGATGAACAGATGAAATTTCTGTAGCCAATACACATGACTAGGAAAAACAAACAATTAGGGCCTGTTTGGATGCTCAAACACAATATTCAGGGTTATTTTGTGCACCAGAGAAGAGTTTAAAGTCAAGGATAAAGATGGAGAGAAGTGGAAGCAACTGGGGGAATGAACTGAACCACCAATTCCAATTTTTAAGGATGAGCTAACTGGTCTGAGAGTGATTTATCTTATTCCCAAAAGATCGGGATTAGTGATTCAGAGGTTCCCCCAACCGCTCTAACTTTCTCGCTTCTTTGCCTCTTTTCAAACAAAAAACTTCATTGGCAGAAGGCTAATCCGCAGATAATGAGCCCTGGCACCCTAACAGCCCCTAGAAGAAACATGACTTGAATACCATGATCAGCTAATGCAGCTACAAATATTTAATAAAGCTCAAGTGCATCATTTAAATGGTTATATTGAGATGAGAAAATTATCGAGATCCATACAAGGTGATGCTTGTTAACCATGCCGACTATGGAGAAACTTGTCAGCTAGAATATCCATCAGAGGAATGGAGGCACTTGCTTGTATGCGCACACAAGGATGATACACAAGCACAAACACATTTTCAAAACCCAAGCATTTTGGTGAGTATGCAGTAAGCTTTAGCAAGTGTAATTGTCTTTTATATATATGTGTGTGTGTGTTTTCCTTATTAGTGTTTCAGATTACAATGTTCTGTTAATTTGAGCAAAATAATGGATAAAAAGAGAATAATTTTTATATGCTCTAACAACATACAGAACAGAAAAGTTCTACATGATATAAATTTAACTTACTTGTCAATAATTTCTAGAATCAGCAAACTGTGATGAGGATTAGATTTTGAGAGGCAGAATTCGAAGTTTGTAAACATGCTAAATTCTATAATTTTAACAATCCACCTCTGTATCTAAAAATTTAGATGCAAACGGAGCAAGAATTTTATGTGCAAAATTCTAACCAAAAGTGATTCATATATTGTGCCCTATCTCAAATTCATGAAAGCAAGGGGTTGACCATAAAAAAAGAATTATATCACTGCCTAGCCAAAAATTTTAAGATTAGTTAACATCTCCTATAACCAAGGTGCTCTCCAAATAACTCCCTTAATCTAAACTGTCAAAAACATGTGATTCGTCAGTCAGCAGGCAGCACTCCTTACCTTGCCCAACACATGATCAACCATGACAACATCATACATAGCTTACCGGCTTCAAAAAGCAATGCAGAGTGAACCATAGCATACAATCCTTCATCCATCTACATACAAGGGGCTTTATGGATCAACTGAGATGTACAAGATTTTGAATTTCAACATTGGTCACTTAACCTTATATTAACCATCGCAAATTTCATGGCCACGAAAATTTCAAGCAACCAAGAAAATGATGTATGAGGCTCCAGATTTCAACATTGGTCGCTTAACCTTATATCGACCCTAGCCGATTTTTTCACTAAGCCAATTTTAAGAAATAAATGAACCTGCCAAAAATACTTACAAAAACAGTTTGAGGGATATATGACCTACTTCCTTGATGACACAGTTTTATGTCATGCAACCAGAAGGCAATGATGCAAGAAAACAGGGACTTTGTATAAGAAAAAGAATTACTAATATGCATGAGTTAAAACATGTCCTCAAACTTTACCTGAGTGTGAGCCAGTACACGAACAACAGTTGCATATTTCTTCATCTTCTCCAGCTGTGTCTGAATCTCTTTCTTTCCCTCCTCAGATTCATATTTCTTGGAGTACCTTGTAAAGGCCTTCTTCTTGCTCTTGTACCAGTTCTTGTAGAATCTCCTCCTCACTTCCTCACTCAGATGTTGAGCCCACACCGTATTAAGAGTACGGAGGCCACGTGGTGTCTTCACATAACCAACTACTCCAACAACAACCATCGGGGGAGTTTCTATGACAGTCACAGCTTCACATGTCTCCTTCTTGTGGAGCTCTGCATGTCATAAGAAATCATGGTACAGAACTCCAGAAAACTTTCATATAATGTTAACAAGCATCTAACAGAGGCGCATATTGGACTTAACATGAAACAAATGTATCAGCCATTTTTCTTTATCACTCATAAAGGTGCATTTGAAAGATTATCGATCAGGCAGGGCATCCACAAGCTCACAGATTAATATCTGGAAGCATATAATATAAGAGAAAAACAGCTAAAGATTGAGTACATACTTGAGCCTGGTTTTTCGACCTCTCGGACAATGTGAGTCATTCCAGCCTTGTAACCGAGGAAGGCTGTCAGCCTGCAAGGTTTTGTTGGGTCATCCTTCGGAAAGGACTTTACTGTATTGAGAAGTTACATATACCGATTGTGTCAGTACCAAAAATTATGAACATAGTAAGCTACCATCCTTGCTGAGATAAAGAAATGTTGGACCAAGCGCAATTAAAAGGGGCCATTTCATGGCTGTGCAAAGTACAGTTCGATATAACACATGCTAATGAGTAGAACAACTAAAAACAAGGATTGCAAATATAACAATATAACATTATAGAAAGTCCATGTTAAGTCCAAACAGTATTTAAAAAAATGACCCTCGCAAGAGCAGGAAATCAGCTCGCAAGGGAGAAAATAACAAATTAAAATGTTATAGTTGGAAAAAAAGCATGATTAGAATAATAAAGACTCTAACAGATACATTGACAAAAACTTAATTTGTTGCTATAAAATTAAGAATTGAAAAAGAATAATTATCAAATAAAACAAGAGGGAGAACTCAATAAAAGCACATCAAACAATATAGAAAAACTTACAAGTGATTATATGGAGAGGGGAAGGAATGCAAATAGGTGGTGTAAAATATAATACTAATGATTCTGTAAAATTGATGGGAATCAAGTATACCTTTCCCACGGTGGCGAGAAGCTCGCTTCCTTGGGAGAAACCCAAGGGACCCATGCCTAGGGTGCTCAAACTTCCGGTGAGACATCTCACTTGCCTCCTTTCACCCTGAAATACCCAAAGCTATAGTTATATAAACCAAAACAGGAGATAATCACACAACAAAATCCAGGATTAGCTATCAGGGCTTCCATCACTTCTCCGAGACTTTCAATATCAATCAAAAGGAAAAAATTGATTATTTGACCCAAAGAAGTAAAACAAACAAATTAATTTATTTTCAGCACATCGCAAATTAAAAATAGCTTCTTTCAGCGTTTCGATCGTCATCATTCATACTGATAGAAGGAATGACTCATCATAAATCACTTTCTATGTAACAAAAGTTGGAATTTTGTAGACAAAAATTAAATCCTAAATCAAATACATAAACAGCACACCGAGTATCCAGATGACAAGTTCAAAGATAAGAATTTAACCCAATAAAACTAAAACTGTAGAAGAATCAAAAGGAAAATCACAGATCCAAAGCAAATAGGTACAACGATTTCTACCAAAATAATTATAGGAGGACAACTAATCTGATAAGAAATCAAACTCAGATCCGAGAGTTAACGACACGATAACATCGGCGTCTTTGTTATAGCTTAAACCGTTCACAAGAGGAGAATCAAAACCACAATTTGCGAACAAACACTGGAATCTCCTCAGAAACGAGATAGCAATCTGACATCGAGTGGATCGAAATCCCTCGATTGAGATTTCGATCACTAATCGAGAGGGCAGAAATGGAACGGAGAAACCCTGACCCTAAACCTCAGAGATAGAGTGAAAGGAAGACTGGATCATTACCTCTGGATCGCAGCCACTCCCTTTCCCTCTCCGAGCGGCGATGGCACCGGGCGGCTCCTTAAAACCCTAGCGATGGTTTATATACTCGAGGGCCAGAGAGCGCCCGGGGTGTTATACTGTGGAAAAGACTAAAAAGTCCTCATCTTGGAGCTTATTTCAAGCTGAAATGGCTTGGGTTAGCCATAGCCCAATATCACACCAACTTGACCGTTGGTCAGGCTTGCATGGTTCATTGAGAACCCGAGGAATGCAGTAAGTAAAAAATCAGGCAAGCTGAACCATTGAATTTTAATTCAGATAATACTATCTCTTGCCAACAAAGAAAAGGTTCAATTTTATAGGGCATCAATTCTCTTTTCAGATCCTGTTATTCCATCTGTTAACATGAAGTAGAAGCAAGGTTAGAACCCCTTCTTCATCTAAAAATGAAGAGAGGGGGGGGGGGGGGGCTGAGATATATTAGGGCCATGGGCCGTGATGGGCTGGTGATCCAGGCGAAGCATGTGTTGAGAAAAATCAATGGAGCTGCGGATTAGATGACTTCATTTGTTACCAACCATTCGGAGAACCATCTATAGGTAGAAGAGGAGGAGTTGCCTAGTGCGCTCCGAAATGTTTTGCTTTTTGATTTTTTTGGTTGTATTTGTACACGTTATGTATGATACTTCTGTTTTAGCAAAAAAAATAAAAAATAAAAGTTGGGTTAAAAATTTCAATCGAAATCAGTTGGTTTGGTTCGATTTGAAGCCAAAATATTAGCAAGTCCAACTAATTCTTGGAGCGCATTTTGTTTGTCTACTTAGATCTCTTTTCAACAATTAAATTAAATATTTCTCTAATCAAAATAAGACACAGATGTTCATGTGTCCTACATTAGTTAGATAGTAGAAGATTAAAATAAAATCTTTTTGATACAGAAGGTGGCAAATTTTTTGGCTTATAAGATGGATGAAAAAGTTCTTATGAATTTTGATGGGAAAAATAAGGCTTGAGAAAAATTTAAATAACATCGTACCACATACACCACTTATCACTAAAATAAGTAATTGACTTATTAATCGATCTATTTTGTATGCGTGTCTCTGTATCGACATATTGTTGAAATCTTGGTTATGTAAACTAATAGCATCAAATAGCACCAAAAACTAGTAGCACCAAATATATCTTTATCATATTTTTAAAATTTTATTTTAAAAATAAAAAATAAAAAATTATGAGTGATGCCAAATAGGCCTCGACCACTCCATTAGAGCATGTAAATTAATTTTTGATGGAAAGACCTCTCCTTTTAAATTAGTAGATTAGACACACTTATATGGGAGGTTTGTTCAGTCCTAAAAGTATAGTTATAAAAGATATTCAAAAGTTTTTGGTCATGAATAAAAGAAAAAGTTCACTTGCATAGATTGCTTGGAAATAATAGAGGTATGGTATGGAACGTACTCAATAATATTTTTTTTTCTTTTTATATTTTTGGGTTTACGTTGTCAAAATGACCGAAAGACCTAGTTTAGACAAGAACTAGAAATTTGAAGGCAAGCAAGGTTAATAAGAATATAGCTGAAAGAACCGCATGTTCCCTAGTTATCCTCTGATTTGATTCACCAATTGTCCAAAATCAAAAAAATAATTTGACCCCATAATACTTCGGCATTTATCGCAGTGAATAGTGATGGAGCCAGAATATACACCCCGTGCCTTGGAAAAAAAAAAGAAATTTATATTTTTTTAAAAAAAAGATAGTTGTGCTCCGATATGCCACTCTCCGTCGTCAACTAAACATACTAAAACACGCAAAGAGGAGTGCACGACGATAGGGCAGAGTATCAGAAACAGATTGAAGAGTTGACAGGCGAGCGCTCAGTCGATGATGGGCAGAGCCATTTTAGTACGGTTAGTTTTAAGTTCCATTCACATTTATTTACTCTCCAATACCTTGGTTCCACTAGTAGTGCTTTTGGGTGTGGAGAGGCTTTTCCGCAACTTCATTTAGGGGCAACGGGGAGATAGGGGGATCCACCTATTAGCATGGGAGACCATTTGCCAGCTGACCAGCAGGAGAGGTTTGGACGTCCACTCATTGATTGAGCGCAGGGAGATACTAGCGACGAGGATGGCTGCCAAGTTTCTCTTGGAGCAGGAGAGTCTGTGGGGCACTCTTCTGAGGGCAAAGTATGGGGACCCAACCACCCCTTTTGCCTTCCGGTGTGGACGAGGAGCTTCCTTCATCTAGAGGGAGATTTGTGCTTGTGCCCCGGGGATGTTACCAGAGATCAAGTGGGAGATTGGGGATGGCAGGGCAATTAATATTCTGGAGGACAGGTGGCTATCCGAGGTGGCACTGCAAGGCTGGCCCACTATGTTTGATCATAGCTAACTTGAGGGCCGCAGAGTGCATGACTTGTTTGTCCAGGGGGAGCGGAGGTGGGATGAGGATCTAGTCGGGCGGATGTTTGGGGAGCAGCTTGCCGAGTGGGTCCTAGCACTGTCGATCCCTGCGGCAGAGACAGCGGACAGGAGTGTGTGGAGCAGGACTGGGAGGACAACGGTGAGCACCGGAGACCTCTCGAAGGTGGTTAGGGGACCTGCATCCCGACAGATTGATGGTGGCTGGATATGGAGGATGCACATCCACCTCTGAGTTGCTATGTTCCTCTGAAAGATGGCTTGGGAGTGATTACCTACTAGAGGTGTGCTGGTGCGGCGGGGAATGAGGATCCTTGCTGACTGCATGACGTGCTCGGCGGAGGAGGAATCCATTTACCATACTCTCTTTGGGTGCCCGAGGTCCAGTCAGATATGGAGGAGTGCTTCGGCTCACCCTGATCAGTGGTAGATATGGGCGTCCATCGAGGTGTTCCTGCGGTTCTTAGAGGCATCAACTCGGGGGCATGGCCGCGAGGACTCGAGGATTCATGCTGCCTACCTAGCCTATCATTGCTGGCTGAATAGGAATGCCCGAGTCTTCGAGGGCGACGACCTTCACCCGAGGGCAGTGGCGCCCCGAGCGTTAGTGCATGCAACAGAGATATTAGGTATCATCGAGGTTTCACCTGCTGGGTTGGCTAGTGACATCTAGGGCTCCCATTCTGCTATTGCAGTGTCCAGGATTGTATACGTCTCCTGGGTGCCCCCACCTCCTGGCTTCCTTAAGATGAACTTCGATGGCAGTGTCATCGAGGATGAACAAGGTGGCAGTGTGGGATTCGTTATCAGAGACCATGACGCCAGATTGGTAGCGGCAGGGGGCGGCGGATATTCGACTCGTCAGTGGCGTGCGCCGAGCTTCAAGCGGCCTGGGAGGATGTCTTCTTTGCGAGGCGGACACTGGGCGTGGACCATATCATCCTAGAGGGAGACTCAGCCACGGTGATCAAGTGGATTCGGGGTCGAGGCCGCCTGGCTGAGGACCGACCATTGCTCCATGTCATTGATAGACTATTGGTAGAGTGTGTATCCCATTAGGTTACACACATGTACCGGAAGGCGAATAGTAGATTGCAGCAAAAAAAAAAAAAAAAAAACATACTAAAACTATTATTCCAGTGCTCGGTAGACTGCAGCAAAAAAAAAAACATACTAAGGCCCTGTTTGGGGGAGCTTTTGGAGGGCCAGAAAGCACTTTCTGGCCCTCCAAAAGTACTTTTAGATGAAAAACTATGTTTGGTAAATTTTTCAAAAAGCTGTTTCAGCTTTTGCGGGAAGCTGAAAACAGCTTTTGGGAGGAAGCTCCAATTTGGAGCTTTTGGGAGGAAGCTGTTTCAGCTTTTTCGGAAAGCTATATTTTTGACAAAAATGCCCATATTAAAATAACATAATTACATAGTTTATCCCTGTATAAACCTAAAAATCTGCTGGAGCCAAGAACCCAAGCCGTCAGACTCCCTTCCGTAAGAAAAGGTATTTTTCTTTTCAATTTTTGTATGCATCTCTTGAACCACATTTTAGAAGAAAAAAATTTTTAATCCTTTTCTATACCTTCCAAAATCAATCTATTGTTTTTTTTTTTTATCATCAACCTCGCGGCCCACGCTGAGGTCCTCCTCGAGCGTGGACCATGAAGAAGAGCCCCTGGACCGCAGAAAATTATTTTATTAAATAATTATGGAAAATAATTATGGAAAATTATTTTATACTAATAATTATAATATTTTATATCTTTATTTTTGTATTATACTATAAATATAATATCATATTATATTATATCATAATACATTAATATGTTATGTTAAATAATTTAATATTATATTATATTATGAAAAATTAATTTATACTAATAATTAAAATATTTTATACCTTTATTTTTGTATTATACTATAAATATAATATCATATTATATTATATCATAATACATTAATATGTTATGTTAAATAATTTAATATTATGTTATATTATGGAAAATTAATTTATACTAATAATTATAATATTTTATACCTTTATTATTGTATTATACTATAAATATTGTATTATATTACATTACATTATAATACATTAATATGTTATTTTAAATAATTTAATATTATGGTATATTATGAAAAATTAATTTATAATATTAATTATAATATTTTATACCTTTATTTTTGTATTAAACTATAAATATAATATCATATTATATTATATCATAATACATTAATATGTTATGTTAAATAATTTAATATTATGTTATATTATGAACAATTAATTTATACTAATAATTATAATATTTTATACCTTTATTTTTGTATTATACCATAAATATAATATCATATTATATTATATCATAATACATTAATATGGTGTGTTAAATAATTTAATATTATGTTATATTATGAAAAATTAATTTATACTAATAATTATAATATTTTATACCTTTATTATTGTATTATACTATAAATATTGTATTATATTACATTACATTATAATACATTAATATGTTATTTTAAATAATTTAATATTATGTTATATTATGAAAAATTAATTTATAATATTAATTATAATATTTTATACTTTTATTATTGTATTATACTATAAATATTGTATTATATTACATTACATTATAATACATTAATATGTTATTTTAAATAATTTAATATTATGTTATATTATGAGAAATTAATTTATACTAATAATTATAATATTTTATACTTTTATTATTGTATTATATTATAAATATAATATATATTACATTATATCATAATACATTAATATGTTATGTTAAATAATTTAATATTATGTTATATTATCAAATATTAATTTACTCTAATAATTATATTACTATTATGCTATATTAACATAATATTATTTTATATTACAATCATATTATACTATATCGTATATTTATGTATTAATTTATGTTATGTTTTATTATGTTGTGTTGTATAATACTATGCAATGTCCTTTATGGTAATTTTGTCATATAAAAGTACTTTCTCAGTTTGTTTATCAAACACAAAACAAAGTACCACAGCACATTACGAATGTAGTTATCAAACAACAAACTGCTTTTTATAACAGCTCTACTTTCAACGGCTCTACTCTACTGCCAACAGCTCTCCCAAACAGGGCCTAAAACTGTTATTCCAGTGCTGGAGGAAAAATATTTTTGCGAACCCAACGAGTACTCCACAAAACACAGAGTTCGCCGTCCGCGAAGCTCGCACAACGGGGCGCCCTCCAAAACCCTAACCCTAACCCTAACCATAACTCTCCCCGCCGATCTCCTCCGCCCTCCCAGGACCCGCTTGAGCGAGGGGAGGATAGAGTAAGTGGGTTTGCTGGAACTCGCCGGAGATCATGGATCGGACGGCGGGGAGGAGGGCTCGGCGAGGGGCTCGCGACCAGCACGAAAGGCGCCGGCCTTCGGACACCGATCGGTGCCGTCATTTCTCGGGCTGCCGCTCGGTGTCCGTTCTATCAACATCGGACGCCCCTATTTCTTTTTTTTAAAATTTTATGTCTATTTTCTTCTCACTCTTATGAGTTGGTTTCGGTTTGATTGTTCTCTCGTCTTTCGACGTCTTTCTGTGACCATATAAACCATCCGATCGTTGGGATCGCAGCGGATGATGAAGATTGGAGATAAAATCTAGGGTTTAGCTTGTGAGGATTATAGTGCGTCAACCTCTCTGGATATAGCGAGCGAGCGAGCAAGGGAAAGTTCTTGCGTCGGGTTTGTGAGAGCTATTGAGATCGACTCGATTCCTCTTCTCTTCTTCTCGAATCGTAGCAATGTCAAGGTTATATGATTCTCGCCACCTCTTTGTTTCTTCCCTTTTTTGAGTTTGGTGATGAAATGCTTTGCATTGGTATCATTTTTATTTTGAGCAGTGTGAATAGAGTGATGAAGATCTTGTGATTGTAGAGCATCTTTGGATACGATGAATGGTGGTTTCCACACGAGATTTCTGACATTTTCCGAGTATTTAATGATGGATTTTATTTGATTTTCTATTTATTTGTCTTTATGAGGATTTTATAACTGTAGTTTAATGCTAATATTGTTCGTGGGACTGTGTGTGGGTCTGAAGCCAATGATTTGATTGTTTATGGAGTGTTATAGAAAGAAATTCTCTCTTTTTGTTAATTTTCTTTTGCTAACAAACAAAGTAGTACTCTTTTTTTTTTTTTACTTTTTAATTCATCAGGTTTATCTAAAACAGAAGAATGTATTCTGATCACTTTTGGTTTTTGATTTTAACTGTAGCCAATAATTCTGTAATTAAGATATACATGCATGTGGTTTACCTTTAATACACTGTACCTGCAGTAGTGAGGTTGTGCAGCTTAAAGCACATCAGGCACCCTTTAGCTCATATGTGCATCTATGCCCAGCATGCATCTTTAGCGAATAGTTCTAGAGCAGTGCTTAGAAAGCCACCTTCTGACAAATGCCTACAGCTTTGCCTTGTTGCTCATCCGCAGGGGTGTGTCACAATCATTGAGGGGATGTGGAGTCAGTATTTTGACGAATGACCTTCTAAATAATTCTTTTTTCATCGACCTATTTCAATTATTGGAAGATTTTTTTTAAAAAGTTGATTTGAAGTTTAATGAATAAGATATGTACCAGATATTTTTGCTTGCTATTCCACTCCATCTAATTCGATGTAAAACAAAAAATATTTGCTAACCATTAACTCTTAAACATTTATTTTTTCATTAATTAACATTGAACTTCTTGATTCCAAGCTTGAATTTTTCAGGTAGTTAAGTCTCTAGTCTAATCCAATCTTGATCCTCAAAATTGAATGGTGCTTTTCTTAACCAACGATGGCTTGCATATTTATTTGTATGCATGATGCTTTTGTCAGAGCAAGATTTGCTTAATAGTTCTCTCGTTCAAGTGGTTTTGGGATTGCATTTGCACATCTGACCACATGTCATCTGTTGGACTATGAGAGGCGTTCATACAGAGTTTTCAAGGAAACTAGTTGTAGTGAAATATTTGGAGGTCACGATGTAAATTATGAAGTTGGGCATTAGATGATTTAAATTAATTTGCATAAATGAGTCTAACTTTTTAAATTTAATATGGAAAATTTTGTATAATAATTTTCATGCGGTTACTTTGCTTGTTTCTTTGTTTACAAGGAGTCTTCCTCGATGTTGTTCTATTGAATTCTGAAATAATTCATAAGTGGGTCTAGATAAAACTCATTTATATGGTGCTTGGACTAGTTTTTATCCTCTTTCATGGAATCCTTTTGAGGTGCTAGCGAACCCCTACGAAGTGGGTTTGCAGGGTGAAGTTCATTAGATGTATAGATGGTTATCATTTATTAATGCATGTGAGCAAGCACTACTTTGTAATATATAAGCTAGATTGATGAAGATCTTGTGCTAATGCAGCATTTTTCAATGCAATGAGCAGCACTCCACACGAGATTTCTGACTAGCTAAGCTTACTCCACATTTCATCTATTCATGTATGTAAGCTAGCACTAATTTTTAATATATAAACTAGAATGATGAGGATCTTGTGCTAGTGCAGCATTTTTCAATGCAATGAACAGCACTCCACACGAGATTTCTGACTTGCTAAGCTTACACCACATAACCATGCATTGAAGTTCAAACACATATAATGCATGCATAGGAGGTGATTGAATCTGATAGACATCTTAATTGATGGTGTGAATGTTCAATTGCAAAAGAATGTGTGCCGTCTGGGAAGTTGCTATTTGCTTGGTCTGGTAAAAGCTGAATAAAAAGAGGGATCAATTATAAAACTTTTCATTTCGATGCAACAATTGTAAAACTTTTCATTTTGCTTCAAGTCAATATTTTTTTCTAACAATTCTTAGGTCTCTTGTGTTTGTGTTTTGTCTACCACCTTCCTTTCCTGCTGATTGTCGGAGGATTTTTCTGAACAAGTGTCTCTGGCCACCAATAGTTGGTACTGAAAGCAATATTTTCGCATGCCCAATCTTTATTGACCATGTTCTGCAAAAATGTCCCATACTTTTTGATCTAATTCATTTTCAATTCGTAATAGAAGTTGAAGCTACGATCTGCTTCTGTCAAAAATTGGTTGCACTTCTAATGGCCTTGGCAGTTGATCTTTATTGACCATGTTCTGCATGTGTTTATGTCTTAATACTTGTAATAGATCGGTAGAAAACCAGGGAACTCATGATTTGAATAGTCCTAGTTGGACTCTATCAATGATAAGGAGCATCCGAGATATCTGATCAAATTGTTTTATGTGTGTTTTTTGCCTCGTGTTCAAGTTTTCTTCATGAAAGGATGCCAGAGGGCTGATTGTGAGGTCTAGCCTGGCTCAATTTTTTTTTTGTTGAGATAGGTCATAGAATTAGGCCCGTAGAAGAATTTGGATATGCTTGAACGTGTTGACACACCTGACTTTTTCCAGAGTATCACTTGGGACTGTTAAACTTTGGCAGATACGAATATGGATTGCTGAGCCGATTTTGCTTCATTCTATATTCCCTGATCTCAGTAGGTTGTGAGATTATCTTCTACTTCAATGGTTGCTTTTTTTGTTTTCTGTCTGAAACAAGGAGAGCATTCTTCTTTGTAATGCTTTCTTATATGATTATTCAAACAATTAAAAACATGGTAGTAATAAAGACCCATCATCCATGTATATGTAACTTCTGCATTGAGTATGATTGTTATTACTTTTGCTCATGGGACGATATGTTATCCAAGTTGAAATATTGAAATTCAAACGCCACTTGAGCTTCATGCAAATTGCTCTCTCATCTTTCTCAAAATTTTGGGGCCTCTTTTGATGTCAATATCGACCCTGTTACCCAGTCATAGCATTCAATTCTGCATTCCATTGTGGTCTTCTGAGAAATGTAAGTTTTAAAGGGATATGCTGTCTCGGGAGGATAAGATAATTAAAAAACAAACCCATCTGATATTCCATCAACAAGATGGTCTAAGGTATTCTGTTGATATCGCAATTCCTTTCATCCATAACAGAAGGTTGGAGCAGACATCTTTCTCTTGGCCGACCTTTTCTTTTCCCTTTTTTCTCTTTCCATCTCTTTCTAACTCATCTTCTCTATGCAACTCCCACGTGCAACTGAGAGAGTACTCCTAATTATATGTAAAAAGGCCTCCTCAACACAGCTTTGATCAGCAGTCAAGTGCTTCGAGCTGCATAATGGTGCCTCCTTTTCCCCTTCTGTCTTTGTCGTCGTGGGATATCAGTGTCTTTTTTGCCGCACCTGCTTCAATTAGACTGTCGAGGATGAAAGTTCCTTCATCAACCATCAACCCTTGCCCCCTTCAATCTATTGGAGATCCAGTTCTCTGTTTGCCCCAAACAAATCTACTCTGCAGATTTCCATCAATAATTAGAATATCAAGATAAGTTAGGAGGGAAAGTTGTTCCCTCCTACTCTGATCTCTTTTTCCCTTCCCCATTCTCTTCAGCTTTCTTTGCCTCCAACCTGGCATTATTTAGTTACTGGCCTTGTCTGGGGGCAGTAATTTCATGTTAACCTGAGGAAGCGATGAAAACGGAACTGAATATATTATTTTTGCTCTTGGATATGAAACATATATATATATAGTTTCATGTGCGAGCAAATCAGGATCCATTTATAAGATAAACAGCCATCAAGTCATGGGCCTGCTAACAATGCGAGCCCAAGGGCCAGAATTCTGCTGTTTACCTTGTCCACATTCATCTTCATATTGGTTTACATGATATTTATTTTGCTCAAACCAATTCACATCTTTATTTCTCTGCAGCCATTATAGATAGTTGTCAAACTATGATTGCTACCTCTATTTCTACTATGCGTATTTTGATATATATGCACTTCTCTTACATCTCTACTTCTAGCTACCAAGGTTCCTAGGTCCATATTGTTTTTACTTCTTTCTGACTCTTGGAGCACAATCATGACCTCTGGGTCATGACCTTGACAAAAGTAAGTCCGAATGAATGGAAAAAACATGGATTACGGGGCATTTTATTGGCCCAGTAGATGCAGAGCTCGGTCTTGTAGTTTTGACAAGATAAATATCGTAATTAAAATGCTAAGTCATCTAGTCAACAACCAGTTTTGGTTCTCTGCTTGTAATTTTGTTCACTATTGGCATTGTCACATGTTCTTGAGGCCTCCTCTTCCTTGCATCAGCCTGCTTTAGACCAGTCGTGGTTGCGCCATGCTATGAAAATTCATATGTATGAGGCCATTATCCCTGAAACCATGAACGAACCATTATAAGAGAGATTCTAGAGTATATTTCTGATGATTATATGATTCAATTAAATTTCAGATCTACATAACTGTAATATTGCTCGCTTCCCATGCTTGCAAATTATAATGGCAATCGATCATGGCTTTCTGTAGCATTTTATGTTAACTAGTTTTGTGTAACTTGTTAGCCATTCCAGGCCTGAAAGACTGTGTCAGTTTTCTAAATAAAGCCAACTGAAGAACTCTCTCTCCAAATTTTGTGGCTTCATGCTTTTGATTAGACACACTCTCTAAGTTCTTCTGTTAGTGTATTTTTTTTATATACCCCATATTTTTCATTATATTTTCTATGTTGCTTACAACGGGTGATCCATTGTAGATGTCGTCCATGGTTATTGATGTATTTCAGGACTTGGCATTTGATTCTTTAACACTGTAAACCTACTTATCACCATGCATTCACTATAAGGATTAAGCTGCTACCTTCTCTTTTAATTTGTTAATTTGCAATTCATGTGTCTTAAGTCTGGTATTGCTGATTCCATTTATTTATCTGTACCTATAGAATGGAGAACAGCAGTAAAAGAAGGAAGTCACAAGGACAAAACAAGCACAAGTATATCGGACAAGACAGCATGATCGAGTGCTTGTTGAGGTGATGGTAGAGGAAAATTTTATTGGTGCGAAAGCAGGTTCGGGCTTTACAAGGGATGCCTGGTTTGACATGGTGGATAGCTTCAGTGATTGTACAATGCTGCATTATGATGTTGATCATTTGAAAAATTGTCTGAAATTTTATAAAAGGGAATTTGAGTAGTTAGTGGTATAAAGAACTATGTAGATTTTACTTGGGATCATAAAATGCAAATGGCGATTGCAGATAATGCTGAATGGGATGAATATGTTGCAGTATGATTCTAAACCTTTTGAAAGTTTTAATATTTTGTACGATAACCAAATTGAAATATTTGCAATATTATGTCTTGCAGAAAAATCCTGAAACAAAGTCATACTGGATGAGTTGAGCTCCTTTTTTTAAGGAGTTGGAGATTATTTGTGGATCGTCATCATCAAAAGGCAACGATGCATCCCCTTCTAGGATTCGTGATGTTGAAAAATGGACACAAATGGCAACTTGGGTCAAGGTAATGGGACATTGAACTCTTTTGTGGATACCCCACAAACGTCTAGTGATCCCATAGCTACATCTACTGATGTACATGCAGGGGTGCCTCAAGATATTCCTGAAACAGAAAATGTCAACACCCATCGAGCTTCACCTTCAAATACCTCAAGAGGAAATAGTAGGAAGTCTCGATGTCAATGATGCATTATTAGCCTTGAGGGAAATCACATAAGCCTCAAAGAGACGAATATCAAGAGAAGAGGCTAAAGATGAAAAGTTGAGCCTACTTGATGAATGCCTGGAAGAGCTTAATCTCGTGAGAGACATTGATAATGAGTTGTATGTGCAGGCCCTATTTATCTTTAAGGAGGAATAGAATCAACACTTTCTTGAAGAGCAAAGGTCTTAGCAGGATGATGTAGTTGAAGGCAGCGACCAAAGACATCAGTCTTTAGTGATCTTTTAGAATATAATCACCGCATATAATCAACACGTTCTTGAGGACCACAGGTGTTAAGAGAAGTCTTTGTGTGAAGACATGCTAACCGTTTCATGTAAAAGTTCAATTTCTCTTCATATAAATGTGACAAAATTTTTGCCTCAGCAAGTTCTTTTTTGATTTTGATCTTGTTCTATAATTTGATTTTGCATGGAAATACAAGACACAGAAGGTCAAGGATAACATCATCACATAGTTTCCTAGTTCTTTGAGGTCTCAAAATGTGACGTGCAAATGAATCTGAGGGCAAGACATGCCTGTCATGAAGATGGCCCCTCCAACCACTTTAATTTGTTGAGGTTGGCATGACTTTTCTACAGAAGGGTTGAATTGAAACGGAATGTTCTTATGGTTGAGCTAGCCGGTCATTGGCTGGAGAGCTAAACATTACTCAAGGTTAGGCAATGCTGTTCCTTTGTAACTGTTGTCGTTCCATATCGGTTAACACTAATTGTAAATTTCTGTTCTGCAGGAAAGATGGCACAGTTTGAACTTTCATTTGATTTGTAACCAATGATTACCATTTTGTTACAATTGGTACTGCAAGTATGATCAAAACTCTTCATGGGAATAGACAAAATTTCTGCTCATCCTCCAACAATCAATGCATCTTCTCAGTTGTTAGATCACTGGGTTGTTGAGATGAGTATTGTTGGGTTCAGTTGCCCAGCTGTGAGCTTCAGTATTTTGATTGATTTCAGATGTTCTCTTCCTCTCTTGGCAGGCTCTCCATACTTTGTCAGCTGTTGCCATGTAAGGATGTTCATGGATGCCTGTGTTTATCAGCTTATTTTGAAGAAGTTGATACAAATGTAAGCTTCATGAGCGTAGGATAATCTTGGTCCTCTCCCTTCTGTGGAAAGAGCTTACAATATCCTTGTACCTTTCCTAAGTATCGCATGCATATGGATGAGCACTTTGGCTATAAATAGGGAGCGAAAAGCTGCTGATTTTAATTTGATTCCATTCTCTTGATAGCTTGAATCTTGACCTGTAAGTTACTGGCTTGGGTTGGAGGACGTGGTCACTAGGAAAATTGACAATTTGGGAGAAGGGTTCCATCTCCTTGCACTCTTCATGTGGCATGCTTCCTCTGAAGAGATGAAAAGAAACTATCAGATGGTCATTTAGGATTTCAGGAGGTTTCTCTCTCTCTTGCCCTATGCCCTATAAGGAGGTGGCTTAGCAGTGTCATAAATGTGAAAATCATGTATATTGGAAAAAAAATTCAATGTTTGGGATCGACTCACGAATGGAGGAGGATTCAAAAGCTGAAAAAATGCAAAAATACAAGAGCAAAAGTTTGAAAGGAATTTAGATTACCAGATATTTAGAAAGTAATTTTAGAACATAAAAAATTGGAAAGATATTGATATATTTTATACACTATTCATATTAAAAACAATAAGAGGAGAGAAACAACAGCAAACAATTGCAAAACCTACCATGGACAACAACAAAACGCATTATATTTGTAATTTGTAGTCTTGTTTGAATAGATCATTAATACTTGGTGATTATATCATGAAGTTTATGATTTATCAAATAATTCTTGATGAACTTGTTACATGAATAATTTGGGGAGTAATCTGGCCAATCCAAGAATCGACGAATAATTTGAGAATGCAAAAATACTATTAATATAAAATCAGGGTTAGACTCTCGAGCCTTGGTTTGTGTGAGAGAGCCGGCAATACAGAGACCTGTCTTGATGCCACATCTGGGATCTCACCATTCTGCCTTTCAATGTTTACTTCTTTCGAGCAGCTAATGGCTTTCAAATGAGAATTAAACACCTTTCACTACCGAGCAGGATGGGAGCTGATTCATGATATGTTCTTCTCAAATCTATCAGTAGTAACTTTCTGCGTTTCTTCAACATTACCAACAAAGTAGGAGAAGAATAGTGGTTGCCCAAGATTTGAAACTTGCTGGCACCATGATGAAACAACCTTTTAGCCTGTTGACAGCCAACTCTTAAGCAATGAGTGATTTCTAGCTATGCAGTCACCTAATCATTTTTGCATGGCTGATTTGATTTGTTGACTAATGTTTCATGTCGAACTTCTTAGAGGATGGAGGATTAGCTCTGGTTGTCCTCCATTCGGAGACTCTCTCACCTCTTTCTCAGATGCCCTTTCGCCCAAACGGTACCATTGTATTGGGGCCTGCCTCATAACCTTCCGGCCTTTTAGACTTCCTGTAGGAGTAGGAAATCTACCTCGAGAAAAGGATGGGATCAGGTGTTCATGGCTCTTATGGGGTACGAAATGAATGCCAGGATTTTCTTGAAAAAGACCTTAGCTTCTTCTGTTCTGTTTAAGGTTCTACATGCCTTCTGACAACCACAAGACTGTCTCCAAATAGTTTGGCCTCCCTGTCCATGTAATTCGTATACCTTTTGTAACATCTCTCCCCTAACCTCTCCACATTTGTTACCAATAAATTAGGGCTCCATATTTCTTCAAAGAAAAAAAAAAGAAGTTTCATGTTGAACTCTCTCTCTCTCTCTCTCTATATATATATATCCATCCATCTATGTTTGTATCTATTTATTTGCTAGTCATCAAGATTCGAGAGTCATAATAATATTTTTACCAATGATGAAGAATCTGCATAATAATGTGGTCTACTTAAATCCAATTTATATTCTATTGGTATATCTAAAATTGCAAGTGGCAATTGGATACACAGTAGTCCGAATGCGCCGCCGATGAAACCGTGGTCTCCATGGATTGCTGATTTATCGTAGGATTTCTCCATATTGAAGCATCACCTCTTGAAGTTCTCGCGGAACGAAATTTAAAGATTTCTTGAATCTCCACCATAGTTAGGTAGTCTTGCTTTTTGGCTTTAAAATTCATATAATCAATCATCACCTTCAAACTTGCAAAAGAAAATCAATTAACGGGTATTAGTATACTAGTTAGTGCTACCTTGGATACATTGAGATAGGGAAACTAAACTGAAGACTCTTACCAGAAGATCAGGAAAATCTTCTATAACTGAACCTTAGAGACTGACCTGTGACATTTGGCTTCCAAGTTTAAATTCTATAGAAGCCGGCCGCCCAAATAGTTGGGACAAGGCTGGATGGTCATGGTCTAATAAAATGCTGGAGAATATTCACATATAATGTCGACATCTCTTTTACAACATAGAGGGTTTCATGGAGGGTTTATTCATTCTCTCATTGAAATATTGATGGAGCCAAGGGACATTTGAATGAGGATTGTTTAGATAAGCAAGAAAAGTTGAGTGAATTTAGCATGTGGATTGGTGAAATATAAATTCCAATGGCTTTTGCTATTATGACTTTTCCCAATCACGATTTTTTATTCCTTTCAGGCATTTCACCTGTAAATAAGAAATTCTAATGATACTAAATAAAAAAAATAGTGGGTTTCTCTCTCTTCTTTCATTTTATCAAATGTAGGAAAGGACAAATTATAAAGGTAGAAAAAACATGAATAGAAGAAGACATGGGCAACACAAGAATCGAAGTAGTGCATAAGAGTTTGGATGTGTCATTGTCATTGTAATCATCATCCTTATAATTCTCATCTCAGGAGACAAACGCAAGAATGACAATTGAGTAGAAGAAACAGTGTCCGACAAGAAGCAAACTTGTGCATCATCAACTAAAAAAATCTCGCCATTGTCAGTTTGATCATCATCTATGTTATCGCTATCATAGTCAACAATATAATAATGAAGGAAAGGAGATATGAGATCCAAATCCAGACTATAATGAATATTTTTATCCTTGCTATCATTAAAAGGAAAAATGCCAGAAACTAGATCGACCCACGAAAAACTCCAAAATTTTCTTGTCCTTCGTAAGTTTTCATCATTCTCACCATCTAAACATTAACTACATCATAACTAAAAACGATCATATATACCCTCACCTGCACCTCCTCTCTAATCTCCTAATCCTTTTTCCTTTCCTCTTTGCCTGCGCTTCTTCCTACTGCCATGATGGTCATTGCTTATCGGTTTGGTCGCCTCGTAAATAGATGCCAAGGACCGAAACCGCTTCCTTTTCTTCGGCCGGTGCTCGTCCTCCTCCTCTTCCTCCTTTCCTCTTTCTGAGATCTCAGCTCTCATCTCCTTCCCCTCCTCTTCATTCTCTTCCGTCTTCTTCTTCTTCTTCTTCTTCTTCTGGTGATCACTGTCTTCTAATCCTTTGCTCTCTCCTTCCTCATCTCCTCCACTCAGATGAACCAGCTGTTGCGCTGCTTCCTTGTCCGGCTCTGTCAGCCCCTCCTCCATCCGTCCTATACACGTCTTTGCATGTATTAGTAGAGAGGAAGAAGAGAGAGAAGAGTTTGGAAGAAATGCAAGGCTACTTTGGGAAGAAGGAGAAGGTGCCTTCCTTTCTCCTCCCCTTCCTCGTCCAAGTTTTGGGGAGAGAGAGAGAGGGAAGGTTGGATTCCTTTGGTGTTTAAATATAGGAGGTTTTGGCCGTGGTAGACCGCGTTTTGAGAGAGAGAGAGAGAATTTAAAGAAGAAATTGGCGAGTGGACGAGATGAAGGTGGTAGGAAGACTCCCCCGGGTCTCCTCTTCTTGCCTTTCTCATATTCTCTTTCAAACTATCTACATCTACGTATCTAATAGATATATCTGATCGCTTAGCTCTCTCTCTCTCTCGCTCTCTACTTTTTTTTTTTTTTTGGTTGGATTCTCTCTCTACTCTTTTGCTTGAGCTATCGTGACGTGTAAGTGGATGAAATCTATCTGTTCCCACATCCTCAGAAATCGGTCAAAGTGGAGTTCAACACCATCCGGGGAGTTTCACTTCGTACGGCTTGGCTCTGGAATATTTTGCTTGTGCCAAAAAACCCGCATATATGATGCTTGAATTATTTGTTTGATGAAAATTACCGATTTCCGTTGTTTCGCAGATGGTATTACCTTCTTTCTGCGGAATGACGTGTGTTTGAAAATTCCGACTCTGACTCGGTCAAGCTGTGGACAGGAGATTACGCTCGATCATTCTGTAAACTCTGTTGATGATTATTTTAACGTTACTGAGCTGAGTCTTGAGGTCAATGAGAACCTTTTTCTTTTTATCAAGTTACATTAAAAGCATATCTTATATTAGCAGAGGAAGAGGTTTTCCAGAAAGTCATGGGCTGGAATCTTGTTGACGTACCATTGACACTTATGGCACGTTTGTGGTGTAATTGCTTACACGATCTCACCTGCCCTGCTTGACATCAAAAATTCGTATGTTTACTTGGAGACATGTATCAACTCTTAAACAAATTCATGGTTAATCCGACCAAGCTTGAGTGCGTAGAAAAGAAAGACATACATATATATGTATGTGTGTATGTATGTATAAATTTCTTCATTCCAAGAGTCTTCGATCGCATCCTCTTGATGTCATTGAGTCAACCAAACAAACCATCACAATAGTGAATGGCTCGAGTCGAAAACTAGTGCAACTACAACCAACAATGCCACCAAATTACGTTCCTTCTCTAGGATTACTAAACCCTGTAGGATTACCTTCTTTCTTTTGCTGCTTTCTTTGTAACTAGCTGTTCCTGTTTTTCCTCATTCAATAAATTCTCTGGGCACTTCGTGCTGATGATTTGCTATTCTCGTGACACTAGATGCCAGAATTTTGATACTCGGAAAAGTTGCGACCACCAAACTGTTTCGGTCCTAGTCAAACAACGGACTTGATGACTCAAAAGACAGCAGAAAATCGAGTCTTTGTTCAAATTTGTTCTGCATGAAACTCTTGGGTCAAAGATTAAGTGATTGATACATCGTCTAAATGGCTCTGCACCAACCACTGCCTCTCGCATCATATATACAAAAGTAAGGAAAAAAGCTCTGGAGCACCCACCATATGCACTAAAAAGTTCAAATATCTGTTAATTTAGTAATTTTACAATTAATTGATCTTTCCATCGTTCAGCAATAAATCTCATGAAATGTACCAATCCCCCTGCGCCACGTAGCAAAAGAATTATTCCTGGAGCATGGAGCATGACTCCAAAAGTAAAATAAAGCAGCAAGCATTGGAAGACATAAGGTTAAAGCAAGCAAAAGAGAGAAGCCTATCAAAAATTTTCGCAAAAATGTTTAATAGTGCAATGTGAAATGCTGCGCAAAAATGTTCTTAATTTAGAGACCTCCCATGTAGTTCAAAGTTCAAAATCGGAAATGCTGCGCACAAGATGACTTGGGTGAAGAGAGGCGGCAGTATTCAGCCCTTGGACCATATATGAACCACTTCACCAAATTTTCTCTGCTATCAATATCAGATTGCCAATAATATCAACAAAATCTTCTATGCTATACATTGACTTATTTTGAAGCATATACATGAGCAATATAGTGATTAGTCATACACTGAGGTTAGAGGTTTCATGACAAGTATCCCTTACCCCACCTACTTATTCCACCTAAAGAAAAGAGAAAAGTAAAAAAGAAACACGGCTGTATGACAAAAATATATTCACAAACCATAATTTAGTACTTACATGAATTTAAACCAATTAATATTAAACACAAGGTTTTTTTTTTCTGCTGTTTCAAATAAAACATAAAAGAGCAGCCGGGGGCACGAGGCTCTTGCAGGTGCAGATTCTAGAAACGGTCGGATATACACTGGCTTACTCCCACATACAAAGAGTGTGCGGGTCATAATGAAACAACCTTATACACCCTCTATTTCAAATAAAATATGCATGACCAAAACAGAATTATGTTTGGAAGGAGGCTTGCATTGATTTAGAAAAGATTACCACAAGGCCTAATATCACCTGACAGGAAGTCAGAAAGCATTAGACTTTGCATCATTGAGAATGATAAAGGGCGAAAAGCTGGTACAAGACAGCTAGGTTACTAAAGTGATATCAGAATAGTCAGAGAATTGATTTAGTATATGCAGTATGGTCATGGTATCAAGCATATAACAGAGATTTGGCACTAGTTATATGATGCTGAAGTGATAAATTGATGAGAAATGAAATAATTGGACACGTTGAAAAGCTGACATTCATATAACCAAAAAGGATTAGTCTGGACATAAACAGTGATAGAACAAAATCTGGAAGATGACAATAATTTATTTATCCAAATAAAATATATATATATATATATATATATATATATATATATATATATATATATATATATATATATATATATATATATATATATATTGCATTTCCGTGGGAAGACAAAACATTCAGTGTCATTTCGCACAAGTTCTTTGGTTTTAACCAAATGAAAATATACAGGCATCTTGATTCTTGTGGCCAGGTGTGAGACTCCGGACCTACAATATGGAACCCTCGAAGATACAAAGCCAGCAGCAACCAGCATTTTCCAACTTTAAGCCAAGAAGTGCGTACAATTCTCTAACAACTACAAAACAAGACCAAAGAGGCCAGTACAACAAAATGTCTATCTATACTTGTATATGTCTTGGTGACTAAATGAAAAAGGGGTTCGCAGCCTACGAAAATCGCAAAGTGATGACAGATCGACTCCTTAATCTATTGCAATGATTAAAAAGCCAACAGAGATATACATGAGGAAAACAGGATACAGAGCCAAGGCCTTCCGTCTTGGATTAACAGCTGCACTCATAAATGGGTATGCTGCCCATGAGCTCCATGCCAATGCTATAGACACCACAATTATCTTGATTATGACATTGTCCTTCAGCATGCAAATGACAGCTCCAACGTCCAGAGGAAAAAGACAGTATCCAAGAAGACTCAGACTCTGGAAGAATATTATGTGCCCGCCCTGTAATTGTAAATCAAAAATATCATGAAGAGGTTGCATACAAGATTAGGCTGCAGAATAGCATAAGCGAGTTCTATATGATAAAGCTGCTTACCAGAAGTAGAACGTTTAATGTGAGAATAATAGCACCAGCTGCAAGGACAGCAAATGCAACAGCAAATACTTCAGACTGCAGCAAAAAAAAGGAAAAAAGAAAAAAAAGGGAAGGTGAGTCATTGTATGAAACTATCAAATCGTTCATATATATGCATAGAGAGAGAGAGAGAGAGAGATGGCTTCGCTCGAGCAGATCTCCATTTAGATCTGGTCAGGTCTAGATTGGACAATGGAAGTCTCATATTGATAATCCAAACCATTTGATGTAATCTGCTATCTCTAAACTGCTTACACACTAAAAATTATGTGATTTGGAATTCCTAACCTATGCATCAAGTAGTCAAAAAATTGATTAGTTTAAATAATATGAAACAATACATATTTTTCGACCACTTGATACACGAACTAGAATCCCCAAATGACATGATTTTTGATGCGTAAGCAATTTGGTAATAGTAGATCACATCCAATGGCTTGGATTATACATGTGGAACCCCCATTGTCCGATTTACACTTGATCAAATCTCAGATTTGAGCAGAGATCCACTAGAGTGCAGCCATCTCTCTCTCTCTCTCTCTCTCTCTATATATATATATATATATATATATGTATGTAATGTATGTATGTATATATAATACAAGTCATTTTATATGTATATGTAACTTGTTCAACGAGAGAGATCGACATATATAAGTATATGCAATTATTGAAATGCTAATTCCAAGATGTAGATCTTATGTTTTCATTTTCTTAGACAATATCAGAGTATCTTCCAATTGGTCAAGTGATATGTAACAATAACAGGAGGAAGAAAGTACTAAGGAAGAGGTTTCTATCTACAAAAGCCAAAAAGAACGAGAAAAACAAGGATGATAATTTCATCATTTAAAAATAAAAAACAAAACAGTCTAGGAAATGAAAACAGATTCATTTTTTGATGCCCAAAATTATTGACTACTGCCTCTAAGATGATCGTGATAAAGCCTCATTAATAAACACAATGGGAATATCCAAAGCCTAGGCACCTTCACATGCACAAGAACAATTAAGAGCCTCACCATATCAACCTCAACCACCTTGACACATGATATAAACATCTTAATTTTCAAAATAATCACCTCCAGAGCGGTGAGACAGTCCACTACTTGAATAATTGAATTAGCTACTTTAATTATTAAGAATACAAGCTTCTTGAGAAAGAAGAAATTATTGCACTTAGCAAGACATTTAAAATACGAACAGAACCACTGCTGATAATCTTCCATTCAAAAGCAATTTGATTCTCTCCGTGTGCATGAACATAAAATAAGAACAGAAAACTGTGCATATAAAGGCACTTGGTACTAGGCAATATGATAAGCCTAGATTTTTTTTATAAATGAACACCATAGCATATTCCTATGAATTACGATACATATGAAAATATGGATCCAAAAAGAAATTAAAAGAGAAAGTGCTGCATGGTTAATGATGCAGAAAACATGTAAATAAGTCAAACATGGAAGGCTAGGGAACTATCGAATCAAAACTCAGTTCGAGAAATAAATCTATGAAGTTGAAATATTAACTCATTTTGCAATACACATAATACTCTCATTGTGTTTAACAAAGATGTACAGCTAGCCCTGTCATGTTTTATTCACTTATCAAAAGACTCCCTAAAAAGAATTTCTTTTGAGAAACCAGTTTGACTATACAAAGAATCAAGGTATGCTGTGACCCAACTTATCCATCGATATCCAGCATTTTCCTTCTTACATTTTTCTATCTGCCTGATTCATTGTAAATCCCACAAAGATCCCTTAAGTCATCTATCTTAATCACGATGACCAGTTTTAACTCATTTTCTATTGATTTAAACATGATGATTCTTCTAAAATGTTTTCTAGCCTTCTTGAATGCCATGATTTGTCATAATGCAAGTTGAGGACAACAAATCCCTGACCCCGCCCCATCTTTTCTGGTGTTTAGTGCAGTTGGCGAAGTCATCAGGCTGTGGTACCCAATGACCTGGATTCCAATCCTGCATACACCTAGGTGGTTGGGAGGGAGGTAAATCCCTCCCTTTCCTCAACCCAAAGAAAAATCTTTTTTTTGACCCCTAATTATTCCTAATATACTATTCCTCCAATTACTAATCCCTGATCTCAGGCTCCACACTGAAGTTGTATAACAACAAGTAGGTACATTTAAAGACCACAAGAACATGCTTACCATACAAAGAACCAATTTCTGCAAGATTCATGGCTTTCTTGCTTCAGGATGAATGCCGCTATAGTTGGGGAAATGACAAATGTAATAACAAAATTGTAATAGAGAAGCAATTTTTTTAATTTAATCATTCTAACAAAATTCCCATCATCGGCGATCTTGCCAACACTGTAATCTAGATGAATCCTTTATGCAAGGCCGGCCCGAGCCCTAGGCGACCGAGGCGGTCGCCTAAGGCCCCGGGTCAATGGAAAGCCCCCGGGAGGCTGACCAAAAGGAAGCAAAGGCCCCATATAAAATGGGATCTGGAGCTGGCTACGAGTCTTCCCCCTTGATGGAAGGGAGCTGGCTATCTATTTTTATATATTTTTTAAGTATTTTATATTTATTAAAAAAATTATTATTAAAAAAAAAGAGGCCTCGTTCATTGGATTCGCCTTAGGCCCCAGAATATATTGAGCCGCCCCTGCCTTTATGTTTGAATCTACGAAAAGTATTATTATGAACATAGATCATAATTCGGAAAAGAGAGAGGGAGGTGATGAATTTGATTGAACCTGCAATCTAAGGGGTGATTCCTCAAGCTCAAGACATACTAGATATAAGCATACAATCCCATGTGGGGAAAGGAAAGAAACCAAATATATCGCATACTGAAATTTTATTACCTTTTTCCAATGTTTTACGGATGGACTCATCCCTATAGATAGACCATATTAACCTGAATCCAGAGGAACCTATGCGATTCTGAGCCATTAATATACCTTATCTTGACTCAACTAAATTTATGACTATTGAATGCACACAAAAGGGTGAATATGGATTCGTAGTTTTGCCGGAGGACTTCACAGTTGTGATTAGACCTGTGCAAAATCAACCTGGCCCATTTGACCTAGCTTGATCTGGCCAAATTTTGATGGGCTTGGGCTACGATTATCCATTTGATAGGTTAGGCCAGGTACTCGGTATGACATCAAGCTAGACTTGGCTTAAGATTTTTTTCAACCCAACCTAGCCCAATTTATTATACAAATTATATAATAAAATATAACATTGATAACATACTTACACAACTAGCTCATAGATGCACAAATGCAAACTTAATAAAGGCTAGTGCACAAGCAAAAATATTCTCAAAATAGTCACGAAGGAAGGGAAGGCAAACAATAGCCCAATTTTAGCATAAAATGGATTGTTTCTACGCATAAAAAAAGATGACCTATTTTTGTGAAAAAGAACAGTGGCATTTCTTGCAAAATCCCTAATTAAATTCTAAACCCAAAGTTTCATCTAACACTATGAGGCTTGCCCCAATAGTCACACCTCTCTGCTTAGCAACCAAATGATCTAAGTACGAGTCCTGAATGGTGCATCTCTAAGATTTGGATGTAGGAAATCACGATTCGGATAGGCTTTCCTCCCTCTCTCCCCCAAGAAAAAGATTGTAAGGTTGCAACATCAAAAAGAGATATTCCCTCTACCCCCAAAAGATAGATCAATGATTGATCAATTACTTGTTCATAGTTCCTTTAGTCCATCTACCAATGCCTATTTAATATGGATGATCTATTAGTTTCTTGATTGATAATTTGTTGAGTAACATATATGCTAGAACACTCCTCCAAACCAAATGAATTCTTGAGCTTAAAAGAAAAACTCAACTTATTGTATAATGAAGCTCTAGAATGACTGCTGTTTAATGTTGGTGTTTAAGGACAACGATTTGGAGGTTCACTTAAAACTCCAAAACCAAAAGGTTCTGGTTTTGGCCAAACCCTTGCTGATAGCTTGCTATAGAGTTTGTAATAGGGCTGAAACTGATGCCTAAGAATATGGCTTTGAAAGCCTTAGTTGTGTTGATTTTCTTCTGTTAACCAAAAAAGGCGACATGAAAACCATATCATACTAACTTTTAGTGATATCTTTTATCAACTCTCTAACAACAATGCATGTAGAGTATGAACAATAAATTTTGGACAGCACCCAATAGTTAATTTAAATTGCAAAAACGTTAGTTTTAAGTAAAATTAGCTATGCTTTCCAATACTAGATAAAAAAATCGAATAAGCTATAATTAACCCATTTCACATTGCCCCTTCTCCCCCACCGCCCGACAATTACGGCCAAAAAAAAATCTTGAAATTAGTCCTATAAGAAAAAATAGACTACGAGTACGAAAGAATATTCAGCCAGAACCAACCAAGATACTAAGTTTTTAATTATGAACACTTAAGCAAGTCAAAATGCAGGTAGATTATTAAAACTTGTATAAAAGGCAAGCCAAGATGCTTCAAACTCTAACCAACCTATAACTTATGTTTGCCCATTTATATTCAACTCCAGTTCTTCCCATGGTTTATATGATTTTAAAAAACTTAATAACACAAATGATCAAGTAATGAAGGACATGGAAGTCTATGACACAAAGAAGATGATCAGTTATTAAAAGAATATGGGAAGTAAATAGAGATTGTTTAATCTATAAAAATAAGATTAACCAGTATATCAGATTTATCAAACAAGCATGACCAAGATGTCATTGTAACAAATGTCATTATTATCTTCTGCAGTCCATCGGCTCTGCCTCAGTGTAGGTCCCTTGTTTCACTGGTAACATTGTTCTTTCTCTGAAATATTGACCGCAGGGTACCAGATCCACCATAGCTTAGAATCATCCTCTTACTCCTGGAACCTACCATCACTACCCTGATATCACTGCACCTGAATTTGTATAATTTATTTGGAATTCCAGTCATCTGTTAACTTTCAAAACATAAAGTTTATTCTTTCAAGGACAAAGACCATTGCACTAACTTTGATTTAATTCCATGGGTACCAGTTTGAACCTAAATCTTACATTCCATGCTTCGTCTGCCCAATTTCCTTCCATTAAAGTCCAATTATCCTTGATTCCTATTTGCATTCTATGTAACTCATCACCCAAGTGTTCTTTATGTTTCAACAACAAGATCTAACCGAAGATCACGATAAGACAAAAACAACAATCAAGACGATGGAAAGGGAAACGAGATCCGACCTTCTTCAAGGACGCCGACCAAGAAAGAGTGAGCCCGAGGAAGACGATGAAGAAGAAGGGCCCCCAGAGATCCCAATCCCGGAGCGCCTTTCCCGGATCCTCCCGGTAGGGGTTGGGGAACACGACCAATTTCAGATTGCTCACGATCCGCGACAGATCCCGCTTGACGGTGTCCCAGACCGGCTCCGTCAGCGTATTGGGCAGCGAGCCGAAGCCATCGGCGGCGATGCCGCCGCGGGAAGTCTCGGCGGCTGGTGGGGAGGCGGAGATCGGGGCCTTGTGGTAGGCGGCGTCTGGCGGGGAGGCGGAGATGGGGGCCTTGTGGTAGGCGGCGGCGGGCGCAGAGGGGGGAGGAGGGGGGAGGTTGGAGGGGAGGAAGGGGGAGGAGGAGACTGGGATGGAGGCGCGGGGAGGGCTTGGGGGGCGGGCGGGGAGGACGTTGGCGGGGCCGGCGATCATGAGGTTCTCGATCTCGTCGATGTCGGACTGGGAGGAGGGGTGGAGGGGAATGGTGTCGCCGTGGGACATCTTCGCCATCCGCGGCGGCGATCGGTGGCGCCAAAGACGGATCCGGCGAGGACTTGGACGAGAAGAGAAAGCGAGGGAGGGAAGGATTGGTGATTAGGGTTTCTTATTCGCTCTCGTGAGGAAGAGAGAGAGGGGGAGGGTGGAGGAGATGGAGGTTAGAGGAGGGAGGAAGCCATTGGCGATTTGTTTTGTTTTGTTTTGTTGGGTTTCACAGGCGCGTGTTGACGAGCGTGGAATAATTTACTTATTTTTACTAAATTTTTAACAGCTGAGAGCTACAAAGGTGGGGCCACAGGGAAGAGAAGAGAAGGTTAGAAATGGTGTCGGCCGTCCATTCGTCGATTTGTCGTTCGCGTAGCGTTCTTGAGGAGGAGAGTGCTATCGGCGTGGCCAAATAAACTACTCTTCGTCCGCTGATCGTTCTGACGAATATGTGCTTAGCGGGGTGAAGTGAGTTTTGAGAGGGCTAGCAATTGGCATTTCAGTTTTCCGTGAAAGACCGTATCATCTACTCATTCATGGTGTGATTCAAGAACAAAATTTGTTTTATGTAAGCAATTAGTGTTAGGCACATACAATCAATTTGCAATGTAGGAGATTATTGCTTGAAGATGACTCTATTGTTGTTCTTGATCGGAGGTCTCGTTCAAAGCCATCAAATCCTCTACCTCTTGATATTCTCTCTCTATTCTCTCTAAGCAAATCGATTTAGGGTTCGAAATAGGCTTGGGCTGGCTCAAGGCCTATCGGGCTGAGCCAACTTCGATCGGAGTTTCGGACTAGGTTAGAAAGAGTTTAAATTGGATTTAGGCTTAAATATAGAGCTTATTGGTTTTTTGAGCCAGGCCCGGCCTGAGCCCAAGCCTAAAGAAGGCTCAAAATAGAGCCCAAATTCAGACCCAAATCAAATTTTTTTTTGTATATTATTATTTAAAAAAAATAATAAAAAAGTAAAGGACAAATTAAAATGGATTTCGTCCAGAATAGTGTATCATGTATTATTTGCTTGTTTTATAGGAAAAGTCAAATTTTTAACTAGCTCATTTACTTGTGAAACAATATTATGAAACATTAAACTTCAATCATATTCGAGTAGGGCCTATTTTTGGGTCAAACAAGTAATTCGAACCGACCCCATCGAATTCGGGCTCAAGCCTGAATTATCCAAAAACTTTCGGGCCTAAGCCCGGCCCCAAACCTCCAAAATCAAATTCAGGCAGGTTTCAGGTAAAGGCATGGCCGAGGCCGGCCCACATCCAGCTCTACAAATCATGCATTTAGGGAGACTAATTTTCCAGCAGATTGGTCAGCAAGAAGAGTATTTAATTGTGATATCCCCGCAAATGCTACTTCTCACTTGGAGTTGGATTTGGTGCTTCAATTTGATAGCATAAGATATGTACGTTCTTGTTGATACCATTCCAGGGGGTTGTTTCTCTTTTAACCCCCTTAAAAACAAAAAGATATGAGGGGAAGCATAGATGGTTGTAATCACATGAGAGGAGACATTAGTAAGTAGGATTCCATTTGACAACTGCACTAGCTAAATTACATAACTTGGATTCTCTCTCCCTTAGTAAGAATTACAGTTTAAACACAATCTTTGTTGATGAAGTGGATACATATAGCTCAACTCATGCATGTACAAGCCTTAATAGTTGAACATAGAAGGATGATCGAGGATCATAAAATAAGGGTATAATATTTGTTACAATAATAGAGATGGTCAGCTAAATTGGCCGACAAATTATCCAATTGATGGAAGATAAGAAAACATTGAGCTACCAACATAGCAAGATCGATGAAAGTGACAGATTTGCAGGTGCATAATGTTTGGTGTAAAGGGTTTTGCAAAGATTTGCAGGTGTATAAAGAAGTTCCTGTGTGATGATCACTGGCTCAGACTTAGGCCACTAAAGATATTCATCAGGACATCTGAATGAGCACCTAAGAAGGATGTCAGAATTTCACAAAGGCATTGCTTGAGATGTGATGACAAGTTCTTTGACAGTATGCTGCCTGTTCAGGTTGGAGCACAGGTTACTTACCCTCAAAACTAGCATAGGGAATGCACAAAATTAACATCTTTTGTACCACACATTCCTCTGGAAAAAAAAGACCTCTTTCTTTGGATCATAAAAGCAAAATGGCACAAAATCTGGTACCCAACAAGTAACAAACAAGCAGCAGCAGAGTCTTCCATACAGCAACCATTATTAGCTCAAAACAATCTTCAAGCAAAACACCTACCTTTTGAAGAATCTCTGTAGCAATATGATTCCAACCATTACTCCAGACACACCTGTAAGTCTCTTGGAGGTGTTTCAGCTTTAGAAGTTTACTTGAAAGATGGGGGAGAGGGATTTCAAAAAATGAAAAACAGAATCCCAACCAGATCCAAGCTTTTCATAAAGCAGGAATTACATAGCAATGGAGGGAATGCAGATCAAGGAATAAATATAGATTCAGATCGATTATATCATCTTAAAAGTAAAATACCACACATCTAAGCATATCATCCCCTTAAACAACCAGAAGAAGGTGTCCAATATCAAGAATGAATCAATAAAACATTATAAATAACAAAATAACAATGTGTCAGCTTCCATCTCCTTTATCTACACAACCACAACCCTGTTTTCTGTTCCACTCTCTCTCTCTCTTTTTTACCTTTTCCTTCAACTTTCCTCCTCTCTCTTGACTGTCATCATGGAAAAATAGTCAAGAGAGAATTTTCATTCCTCTGGAAGTAGAACACCCATCTGCAAGTCCCTGCTGCCAAAAAACATCTAAACTCCCATGCATGTTTCAATCACAATTTAGCCCGCAAACTTCTAATACAGGCCCATCATATTTACTTGTGAATGGATTCACTCGAACCCATAGAAGTGAACATATTGAAGCAAGAAGTATAGACCAAACAATGACGATGGTGGGCACTCTATCCTGTTTCCCCATCATTCCTTTCAGGAATGGATAGAGATGCATAATGACCCAGAATGCAAAAAAGAGTCTGCCGAACAGCGGACCCCATGACTCATACCCACTGGTGATGGCATTGGAGACCCCAGCCACAACACCAATAATATTTAGTATAAGCAGCGTCAACGGAGGGATTAATAGGGAGGTCCACTTGAAGAGATAAAGCTCTGCAAATTCTTCATCATCTCCTCCTTTGGATGTGACGGTGAAGTCGGTGTCGACTCCAGCTAGAACCTTTAGGAGACCCTGGAAGAGGGCGAAGAGGTGCGATGAGACACCACCAATCACCCAGAATTGCTCATTCCTCCACCAGTCATCAACACTCACCCCTCCCCATTGCATCTCAAGAATACCGGTTGCAGCAATGGAGACAAAGAGAGCTATGAATATTAAACTTGCATAGGTGCTGATCTGTAAACAAAGGAATCATGCACAAGTTTCAGTTAGTGTGTACGACATCAAAATCATGCAGCACAGAATAGTTATCTTGCATATCACTCATGTTATTGCTCTAAAACACGTTTTATTTGTTCTTGCCAGCTTTAGCACTGAAACACATCTAGTAAATATTTAATGAAATTACCAGTAAGGACATTGAAGAATAATTCCATGACATGAAAAAAACTTTGGATTATAGCTACCAAAAAAGATCGACTTAATTGTGTTTCGAGAAGAAAATATGTTGAAGAAATAGCAGTTCTAGTTGGATACCTCAGGCACAATAAACTTCCCGGTGAGAAGACAGATTGCTGGCAAAGTACAGTATGCAACCAGGGGAATTGATGTCCAAGGATATACGACTGAGTTTATGTAGGAAAACCGCTCCAACCACTTCAAGCCACCTCTATAGCCATACCATATGGGGCAGTGCTTGCTCAGAAAAATCTCAACAGATCCAAGGGCCCACCGCAAGACTTGATTAAGACGGTCAGAGAGGTTAATTGGAGCAGACCCCTTAAATGCTGGTCTTTTAGGTATGCAGTAAACAGACCGCCAGCCATGGCAATGCATCTTGAAACCTGTCAGAATATCCTCCGTAACAGATCCATATATCCAGCCAACCTGCACAAGCATGAAAATTAAGGATTAGACACAAGCAATCAATGTAAAATCGCATTAACTCTCAGGATAGGCCAAGCATACCTCCTTTCCCCACTCAGTTTTATCTTCATAACCACAACTAATTACATGCATAGCCTCACTTAGACACGAAGCAAAACTCACACCGTCTGCAATTCCACCATTTTCTTGAAGTGTCGAAGCTACAAACACAGATGATTGCCCAAATCTTTTCTCAAGCTTTTCCCGGGGCACCAAGGCTGAGTTCTCACTTTCTTGTCCTGTATAAAAGATAATAGAATCAATTACTCTGCTAGGTACGGATAGTCCAATTCAGTAAACAAATCGAGTATTCAAGTCACCTTTTGCCTCCTCTTCAATAGTCTCAAGTGCATGTACTTGAGTAGATGCCTCTCTGTGCTTTGTCTTTTTCTTCTTCTTCTTCTCTTGCTTCTGTTTCCCTTTCCTGTTCTTTCTTTTAGATCCACAGCAACAACAGCACCATTTTGGCCAACAATTGCAGGTTTTCCCTGGGGACTTCTCCTTAACAGGAGCATCAAATCCATATAGAGCTTGCCTTCTGAAAACACATCCTGTCCCAACATATATTGGTCCCTGGATCCCATCAAGGCCTTTCATGTTGATCTGATTTTCAGAGGAGGAAACAAGATTGATTAATTTTACTTCAGAAAGTGTAGATAGACAATAAATTAAAAATCAGAGAGAATATTATCAGGCAAGTCCAGAAACACTAATACATACATCAAAAAACACAACATTTCGATTTGAATATCTGTCATGTCGATCAATTCCATCAAATCTCTGAGGAAATTGAACATAGCAAACTTTCTTTCCCGATATGGGATCCATCATAAAACACATGGCTTCTCGTAGGGCCTTGCTATTGTTTATGTAATGGTCACAGTCAACATTCAAAATGTAAGGAGCATTTGAGAGAACAGCTGACACTCGCACCTGGAAATAAATTCATTGATTAATAAAACAAAAATTTGAAAGCAACTAGCAGGTAACAATCAAAGTTGTTTGCAGTAACAGAAAATATAACAAAACTAATTAGAAATTTGTTGTGAAACAAATGCATTACCAAAGCATTCATGGCACCAGCTTTTTTGTGGTGATTATATCCTGGCCTTTTCTCACGAGAAACGTAGACCAAATGCGGGAGCTCATTTCCCGCCTCATCAAGCACACCATTATGACCCAGAAAGACCTGTTAGAGCAGCTCATCAAGATATCAAAGATCAAAATGATACAAGAGAATGATAAATATCAAATAAGAGATTATCAGGATTGATTTCAGAGATGTATGCAAATGCTGGATTCTCGCAATTGCATCTCCCTTTGCAGAATTAAGGAGGTAACTTCCTGCACCAAACTATTTTACTGGAGGACCTTACCAATATATTGATCCAAACAACTCTTCTTGTCACGAAAAATCCAGGGTGCTAATGTATCATTTGCATTCCTAAGTTACATAATTATGAATGTTCAAGCAATTGCCTACTACTGAATTATTCCAAAATAACTGGAATAGACACATACAAACCTAACATATTTAAAACTTCATAGATCAGCTGCAATGGACCCAGCAAATCCATGTGTAAGCAATTGCACCATGAAGCAAAATATGAAAAACCAGCATCTCTTTCCACATTCGAAAATCCTACTATTGATTTTTCTACCAAATATAAACCAAAATATTAGATGTTCATATCAGGGTGATGTCAGGCCAAGCACTGCAAGTAGCTAAGAGAACATGCTGTGGTAGATGCAACAGTAAGGCCAAGAAAAGTTGGTGTAAATGAAGATATAGGGTAGAAGGCTCAAAAATATAAGTGTACACAAGTTGAGACATCAAAGTGGAGAGGTACAAAGCTAGTAAAGGCATATTTTGCAAAAGAATATTTTCATCAAAAGTTTGAGCATCACACTGATTGACATAGAAGCAATACAAAACCAATTGAGATGACAAGCCCATATTAAACAAGGTGAATAAAGGAGCCAATATTTGTAGATTACTTATAGGTCCTCAAAGGGAATCAGAAAGCCACCTCAAGCAGATAGGTACTGATATTAATGTATGCATCTGATTTGAAGCAAATTAAGGGCTCAAATACCACCAAAAGTTTCACATTAATGAATAATGGGTTTTGCATGTTAAATACCATTCAATTAATTTGTAAATTTCCATTCGACTTCCCTAGTACAGACTCTAAGTGTAACCTTCCTGCCTTCACAGAAATCACTCGATCAGACCATTTCACTGATCTGCATCTAAGCATGATAAAGGAAGGTCAGAAATGGTTCTGCTAGTATTAGTGAATTAAAAAGCAACAAGCAAGAAAGAAATATATTATCTCCACCAGTTTCTTCAAAATATATTGGACTATCCTTTTTTTTTTTTGCATCTGCAACTCGATATTTTCTCTGAAGGACAGACCAGTAAGCTGTGACCCTTTACGGTAGGAAGATTGACAGTTTCTCCAGAATAGCAAGAGATGAAAGTTCAAGTTAATAAGAATCGATGACAATATAACAATTACCTGAATCATTCCTGGATGGTCCCGAATGTTGTTTCCAGGCCATGGAGTTCCATCCTGCATTGTCCAGCCTTCTTCAGGAACCTTCTGTGACATGGCCACTAATGCATTGATACGAATCTTAAATTCCTCATATTCTCTCTGCATGCACAAAACAAAGATATTAGATAACTTGCACATCAGCACACAAGATGTTAAAGAATACACGCAGAACATATTTGAATAGCTACCATGTGAATTTCGCTAGCAAGCAGTGTAAAAATCATAACACACTAACAATGACTAGTATAAAAGAGATGAGAGCTTACAACAAGGTACATTCAATTAGATTGCATTCAAAGGATATGACACAGATATTCAATATTAAATTTAAAAACTACAAGCAGGTATTTTTGTATTAAAGCAAACCTTCATTGCACGCCGTTCCCTCACAAAATCTGGATGAACTTTATCTTTCAGATAGTCAATTGTTTGAGCAAAATACCATTCAGGAGCACGAGGCTCAATATTGAACTTTTTGCAGAATGGGACCCATTTCTTGGCAAATTCAGAAGTTTCAGAAAGCGCTTCAAAGGTAAGCATGGCAGCACCATCATCCGAGACGTAACATGAAACTTTATCAACAGGATAATCCACAGCTAGAATGGATAAAACCGTATTTGCAGTGATAAGTGGAGGTTCTTTCATGGGATCAACTGTGCTTACAAAAATATCAATATCTGCTAACTCAGATGGCTTTCCATCTTTATCATACCTGAGAACAGATTTATAAACAAAGATGATAGTACAGGTCCACTACATAATGAATAAAATACAAGAGAACTTGCAGTTGAATGAAATATATGATACCTCAATGATAGACGATCCAGATATGTCTCTCGTTCTATAGGGTACCATTTCGGGAATTGATCCAAAATCCATGAAATTCCAAACCATATTTCACATATAACTGATGTTAGCCACAATCCATAAGCGTCTGGAACTGGGTGGCGAAGTCTATAATGGAAAAAGAAGCCAAGTATGACAAGCCTCAGCAAAATTATGATCCTGTATGGGTTTATCTTACTCGAAGCAATGGGTAGCTTCCTTGACAATGGCTGTCTGCTTTCATCCGACCTAAAAAAATAAATGGACAATATTGGTAAATAAGAATATAATAAAGTTTGCAAATACAATAATTGATAAATGGTATCAGAAGAATACATGCTGAAACAAAGTTATAAGATCAGCAGTTTAGAAGGACCTTTTGCTTGGCTGACCACCATGACAGTTATGAACCAAGATAACTTTTACAGAGAACAAGAAAGATATATATCAGTGTTATCCAAATATTAGAAGGCTGAGATTAAATCATACTTGTCCAGGGTAGTAAATCCATAGTTTGGTATGATTCTAGTAAATTCTCAAAAAATGTTAGCACAGAAAGTTGAAAATATAGAAATATATGGTTTGAAAAAAAAATATTCATAAATGGAAACAACTTTTGAAAAGTAATACATAGAGCAGAAAAGTAGCCCTTTTCTTACATATATCGCATTTGGCCAGGTTATCCCGATATTGGAGGAATGTTTGTCACTTACCATTGTTAAATAAGGTAAAAAAAGATCATGAGAAAAGGCACTAAAGAACACATAAAAAAGAGAATAAAGAAAATTAAGGGAAATATAGAAGGGGGAAGAAGAGACAAGATGGGAAAAAAGATGATACCCTAAACTTTCATTACCACCCCAAAATCTCAACATGATCTTGGCATGACTTTTCAAACATCAAACTGATTACAACTTTATTCCATTGGTTGTTAAAATTCTTCTAAACACATGTCATCGACAAAATTTCATTACGACATGCCTGAAATTCCATCTCATGTCCCACATGACACCTTCCTCTTCTGCACGTGCACCGAACATGTTTATATATGATGATGGAAAACCAACAAGAAATTTCACCTTGCTACCCCGATTTGAATTCAAGCACGGCTTAAGTCCATACTAAAAAAAATGAAGATACAATTAAGCTTGAAGACCCATCTTATGTTTTTCATGCATGAAAATAATGAAAACTAAGCAAGCTCAAAACTTCAGGCTAACTTGTGGAGCTGAAAGTACCTTTCTAAAGCAAGTGATGGCTTAGTGTTCATGCAAGCACAGCTCTTCTAAATCCAAATCATGCACACCAACGACAGTGTTTCACAGCGTCAATCTCTCAAAAAATGTGAAAGTTCAGATGCCTACTATGAATTTTCATGCAATACTTACCTAAACTCAAAAACTGGGCAAACCAGAAAGGAGGAGATGTAAAAAATCTTAGATTTGATTTGGGCTGCTGTATAAATCTGCTATAGTAAAATCCTTGTTTACATCAAATTCAATGTTCTAAGACACTTAATGCGGTCATTCAGATATATATGCAGACCTTAAATTTTGCCGCAGCATAAAGGCTAAGCTTACTCACTTGTAGGATCAAGAAAACTAGGAACACCCATTTCACTCTGAAAATCTGGAGCTCTTTCCGCTTCAGTTTTAGATAAAATAAAGTACACCCTAAAGACTGAAGCATGTCCATCTTTAACATGCCCATGCACTTGCTAATCTCAAAAAATTTGGGAAACCCACTCCCACGCTCATTGTATAAGCTCAGATAACTTTGCTCGAAACATACTGAACTCCATATCTGATTGTATAAGTTACCCTAAAAGCAATCCTACTGGACAAGGGAATCTATTATATGCATACGAGTAGATTTAAGGTTTTAGGTTTAACAAGTTGATTACTGAAAGTCAACTGGTGAAGGAGAGGAAGAACAGAATTTTTCCATGTACATAGTATATCACAATTTTATGAATTAAGCGGTATCCTAGCATTCTAGCTTTAGACAAGTTCTCTTAAAAGCGTTAATGTAATGACCTAGGACCTCACGCAAAAAGGCTAGCTAGAAGGTATTATTTCGATTTTTTGGCTCTGTATAAGTATCCACAATCTCTCCGGTACACAACTAATGTGGGACTAAATATATGCCCGAACGAGCTCTCACATTGGTTGTGCATTAGGGATTTTGGCTTCTTATACAGAACCAAGGAACCCAAATCATATCTACTGGTTAGCCTTTTTGGATAAGGTCATGGATTGTTATAGTTATATTTTCATTAACAAATTGCTTTCCTTACAATTAGGATGCAAATTACTTGTTTGCTAAATTGATATGATTTAGACTGTAATAGCATTGTCAATGATCATTTCATTATCAAGAACATTATATTTGTAGTGCTTCTTAGTTAGAATGTAAATATGAAGTCATTTGTTTCTGTTGGTGCCAATCTCAGATCCCCAATAGGGGAAAAACGTAAAATTCCAGAGCTGTGACTGAACCTCAATGATTTATCTGAAGCTCGGAAAAATGGTAAGACATTCTCTTGCATAAGACAGCCTATGATCGAACTTTTAAATTATCTTTGAAAGAGAAAAAATTAAAAATCACAAAACTAGTGTAATTTTACACATTCAAGAATGGAATACTAACCATATCCTAATATATAGATCTAAATAATAGAGTACAAGGGTAAGCAAGAAGTTAGCTTACATTGGCAAATCAGGGTTATCTGGCCCATCTCCATCAAGGCCCCCACCATCCCCACCTTCAAGCTGAGGCCTCTGCAGTTTAATAAGCTGCTTTCTCTTCCAGTCATCAACTCTATCCTTCCACGCAACAGTTCCATAGCCATACACCGCTATGTCTTTATTAGGGTTTATAGGCCTAGATTGTGCTGCAATAGTATTAAGCAAGGGAGTGTTACTTTGTTAAACTCAGTAAGAGAAACCAAAGAAATCGAATCAAAAGAAAAGGTTAGCAAAATGCATAGCTAGAAATACAAAAAGAATCCAACCAAAACCCATCGACTCACTAGAGACAGAAGATCCTGCAACAGGCCTTGAATGAATTTGTGTAACATATGGAGGAATAACAAGAGCATGGTGATCAGAAGAAATCCCATCAACCTAAAAAAGATAATTTACCGTTAGGACCTGCAGAAATAGATGTTAATCACATTTCTAATTTGCATTTAAAAGCTCACCTCTTCACCATAAGTCAGAAGTGGGACATCGATATTAGTATAGAAACTAGGATTGTGGACATGGGAGGTGCCAGTCACTGATCCAGTGAAGGAGCTCTGTCCAATGCTAGGCTGGCTGTGATGCTTCGACCCAGATACACTCAGAGTCTCCTTGGCATCAAAATTACCAAAATTGAATTCTTTCTCAATATCATCATCACCATCTTCTTCCTCATCACCCTCTACTCTGGCACTACCTGCAAAGTCTCCTCTTGTCAGGATAGATTACCAGCAGAAGCACATTAAACAATTTCCGTGATATTTCATAATCAGATCAGAAGGCTGATTGAGTGCAAAAAAGATAAAACCTTTATGACGCTTGTATCTGGTCTTGCACTGGGGACAGGCCTGACTGCCCTCCCTTCTCTCATACTCATAGCAAGTCCTGCAAACAGGGAAGGCGCACTCGTTGCAGGCAACAAAGAGCTCTTTTTCTTCCTCTAATATCTCAATATCATCTCCGCATATCTGGCAGATCTGCCCATTGGAATCTTGGGCAGCCTTGGACTGCAAAGTTCCAAAGTAGGCAACAGAGATCCATGAGGAGCAGGTTCAGGAAACGCAGAAGCATTAGTAGGTATACAAAGACTCTGATAAAACTGGAGGCTAAATAAATAATAGATGTGGATTGAAAGATCGCATTCCCATGATCGATTGCATAACCTACTGGACTTTTTCTTTCAATAAAAATTAGAGAGAACGTAAAGATTAAAGCATATAAAAGTATAACTGATTATAGTTTAAGGAATGAAGTGCATTTTAATTTAAGGAAGACAAAGTTTTTAAAGATAATAATAACAGTACTTATACTACCCAACATCAGTATTAAGATGAACAGTTAGAAGAGGAACGGAGTGCATTTTAAGCTTCAAGAAGATCTACCACTACATCAGGTTCTAAATAAGGAAGAAATGTTAAATAGAAAACTGAAGAAAAAAGGAATCCCACGAATAAATAGAAATTTTCGGTGTTAAATCAAAAAGAAACAGGGAAAGCAGATGAATTTTCCCATTAAAACCGAGGAGATTCCTCAAAAACAACTGCTGGACTCGAAATGCAGAGATGGGCACATCCAAAATAAGAGAAGAAAAACAGGAAACATGACAAATATACAAAAAGATGAGATTTTTTTAAAAAAATTCCTACCAAAAACCACAAATTTCCAACACTTCCAGTCAATGCAAGACCAAATACAAAGGGAGCATCCCCCAAATCAACAGAAACCGCAACTCAAATCCAACAAAGGTAAGATTTTGATCACACTCACCCGCCCAAAATCATCAGCATTGATGACCACAAACTCGTTCCGATTCCGAGAACCCGCCACGAGCCGCCCTCCCGTAGCCATCACCAACTTCACCCGATCAAACCCCTCCCTTATCTCCTCTCCTCACTTCAAATCCCCACGCCAAGAACTCTCTCCAAATCGATCACTCCCGCCGCTCATTCCCCGAGCGCCCAAAGCTCAGCATAAAAAACCGCAGAAACGGAGTCAAAAAAAGATTTTTTTTTCTTATTTTCTTCCCTTTCTTCTCCTCCTCTGGGGCGGGGCTGCAATGAGAGTAGCTTCCGGAAACCGATCTCACGGTGTGAGGGGGAAGGAAGTAGACAACACGAGGGAGCGGGGGATGGCAGCCAATAATAAAGAAAGAGACGCGGTAAAGAAAAAGGACGCTGTAAAAACCCAGATGCGTGTGTGCCCCAGAGAGAGAGAGAGAGAGAGGCGAGGAAAAAGATTTATATTTCAACTCGCCAGGGGAGATCGGACAAGCCAAAAGCGAAGAGAGAGTGGAGAGAGAAGGGGGTAAACAGAGAGGAGAATCTGGGCGTATTCGTGTCGGATACGGAGGGGAGTGGGGCCCGGCGGGAAGTGGTGGTGGCCAGCGGAGCCGAGCGCGTCTCAGCCCCACCGGCTCCTCCTTCCTCTCCCTTATATTTTTTTTTTTCCAAACCTTTTTTCCCTTGCTTCTGGAAGGGCAGATAAATAAGAATGATAAAGAGGAGATAAGAGATGGTAAAAACTTTCTTTCAACATCTCTTTCTCTTTAGCTTTCACTCTATATCTTTTACTCTATCCTTAATGAATCTTGAGGTATTAGTTGTGCCTATCCTTCCCTTCTTTCTTTCTTTTTTTTCTTTTTCTTTAGAAAGGAGTTGGAAGAAAAGGTCATTAATATAGGAGAGAGAAAACAGAAATTTAATAAGAAGAAACTTAATAATTTTATTGTGGTTTATGTAATATTTATGGAAATAAATTTTAAATTACTGCTAGTAATATTATGATCAGGTTATATTGCTGTTAGTTTTACTATCGATGTTGTGCTATGTATTGCAGGATTGGATTCAGAATATACACGGCTATCAAAATAACATCATACTTGTTAGTTTGCATAAGTTTAATATCGATTGAATTATCTCATGGCAGAAAATTATTGGATTTAATATTGTTGAATAAAGAGTAAAGATTAGGACAAGTAAAAAATCATCTCATACAAGAAACTTCGCCTTACCTTCCTAAATATATATATATATAAAAAAAATATATATGCTGTTGCAATCTTTTATCGATCCTTCTCTTGAAGAATGGTAGGAAGAGATGGGCTCGAGGGGACTGCATGAGTCAGTGCATGGATTTGCTTTTTCAAATATGAAATCTTTCCTTCACGGAATAGTTGGATCTTTTCATTAGCCAGCTGTCATATGGGAGGATGGAAATGAGTTGGATTCTGTGGATCAACAAAGATTGTACAATTGAAGTTGGTGCAAGCCCAATCAAAACTAGCACGCTACATATTGATGATGTGACTACCATGGGAGTTAGGTCCATGACATGTCACATGTTTTGGGTCCATGAGATGTGCAGCAGCATAAGAAATAAGAATTTGGACCCTTGTTTATGGGATTGCAACTAATTATTCTTTCTCAGTGCTCACCTGCTATGAGAAGCAAAATGGTTACAACTAGAGTTGTCATGGTTCGCCTTCTAGCTTAAATTAAGGCCAACCTAGCATGTTAGAACATTAACACGAGAGGAGATTGTGTTGAATTTGTACTTCTCTTTGGTGCATGATGGTTATGTCAGAAATCTGTGTATATTTTATAAAATGTCCATACTTTGATAAGTTATGATTACTTGTAAGATACGTTGTATCGGTTGGAACCGAAACGGTCGATACACCAAAAAAATTATGTGCCATACTGACACTATGCTACTCTCACAATCCAAAATCTCACCAAAAAAAGTTAGTCGAAAGGTATTATTTTGAGTTTCTTAATTTTGTATAAATATCCAAGATCTTCTTGACGAATAACTAATATAGAACTAAACACACGTCTGCATGGGTCTTCACATACTTCCTCCATTCAACCCTTGACTTACTCGTTAGACTAAGGGTTCAAATCCATTCAAATCTAATCATAAGCACCACGATTAGTCTGTGGTCAATCTCCATAAACTCGTGCTGTAGTATCTTCTAGTCTGTGTAGATTATGGGTTTAAATCACTCTGATAGCATTTGTCACAATCCATAATCTCATACAGAAAAACTAGTTGGAAGATATTATTTGGATTCCTTAATCCTATATAAGTATCTAAAATCTATCCAGCGAATAATAGATGTAGGACTAAACATATATTCGCGGGCTAGTATGGCACCGATACGAGATCCGGTACCGAGACGGCAAATCGATAGTTTTTTTTTGCGCAAAGTTGCAATTGGATGCGCATGCTATGCTTATGCATCTCAGGTGTTCTAGGTCACATCAACAAAGTTCATACTAAATGATGATGCCACCGTCTATTTCTAGTAAATCCGATGAAACAAATTGAAACCACATGAAATTGATGCAATTATGCAACACCTTGCAGTTGAAATGATTATCTAAAAAAGAATCAAGATTAAGCTCTCCTTTCTCACTAGAGATAGCTTTGCATTTAAGAAAGCTCGCAAGAAACAGCCCTTCCCTTCAACAAAAGGAAAGGTTTTTGAATCAAAAACAAAGAGAAAGGAGCAAAGAAAGAAAGATCACATCCCTAATGATCGGTACGAAAGGGACGTTTCTCATAAATCAAATCACCCACTAACCAACTCTCCTCGTATTTGGAAGTGTGTACACTTGTTGAAAATTGAAAAGGATGCACACAACGGCTAAGATATGGCTACATTTATTTAGGCATCAATCCAAGAATGTCATTTCAAACCTTATCTCTTATTATTTCTCCATTTTTTTGTACAAGGTGATTAATATTTTTAACCATGAAACATGCTTATTTTTTTTAAGCTTGCTTATTTTGCATAAATGATTCAAAAAGTATTAGAAATGACACAAGAGTTTTGAGCTGTAGCAACTACAGAACGACGCTTATAAACATCGACAATCTAACTCTTGTTCCGGCATTATATACTATTAGGTCGAATATAAAATTTTCAAATTGCCATGTACAATTGTCTACTCTTACATTTTCACAGTAAATAAATTGGAGAGAAAGGATTTAATGTTTAAAGCCTATGGTTGTTGCTGGCTGGCAATGATTTCATGGATGGACATCATATACTTAGTGCCCTAAATCTAATCAATAGAGGGGCATGTGCTCTACCTAAAAAAAAAGGAAAGATAGATGTGACAAGACAAAACTTCTTTAAATGTGGTCTCAAAGTCCTGCTAACTGTGAATTAATTATGTCAAGGCCTTTTGTGATCCAAAAGTTTGGCATGAAGCTGGCAAAATGGTTTAGTTAGTCATGCGAAAAAATGATATACTATAGCTAGCACAATAAGGCAAGCCAATAGGGTTGGACTTTTCTAGTATAAACTAACCAGCATATTAAATCCGTATATTCTAATGATGCATTAGGAGTGTATGAGATATCCGACTAGATTTCTAAATGAATACAACAATTTTTATTTTTATTTTTTGGTGAGAGAGGGGGGGGGGGGGGGGGGGGGGGGCACATGTCACGGATTTGGAAGGAATAAACAGGTTTGTACCCATCTTTGTGCCCACAAATATGGTCCCAAATAGTTATTTATGCTCCTCTCAAAGGAGAAAACGTATCCTATCCACCCATGTGATTGCACTGCTTCTTATCTATGACAAAAGTGATTTCATGTTCGATAAGTTGGTGTTTTATGATTCATGCTTGATAGTTTGTGTTATCGAAATTAAACAAATATATGCAATTTATTTGTATAATACATCAAGATCATAGCTTCATCGCCAAATCTGCAAGCGATACATTTATTCTACATTGAGTCAACAAAAATTTATCAATTAAGTGGCTATAAGATGCACTTCCAAGTTCCAAACTCAAACATAATTTTTAGCCTTTTCAACATGCTTCTAATAATATAAATCTGAATAAGAAAAAACACAAAAAAAGAACCCTCCTCTAAAAGACATTGCACAATAACATTGGAAAAGATACATATAGTAGTTTCCATTCCTCATCATAGGGAAAGAATCATACAAACCAGCTTTGAGTTTTATGCTAAAGGGTAAACATAAATTGCTCACATAACCCATTGATTAGATTTTGAGACTCTTTTAATTTTTTTTAACAAATAATAATAATAAAAAAAGGATTCATCTGATTAGCTTGGGCAAAAGCCACCTTTTTTGGGGTGCACCAAGCAACACCAAAGACCCAAAATGTTGCATGTGACATCACTTGGCCCCATGTGACACCATAGCTAAGGGGTTGGTCAGTGTCTAGTGTCTCTTTCGTGGGTCCCTCTGCCCATTGGTGCTCAGCAGCATGAGCCAATGAGAATGTCTGTGGGACCAATCATCATCTGAGGATGCCATGGGGCCCACGACCAAAACATCTTGTTCCCATATGGTCACCAAACTCCCCATCATGTATGAACTCATTTTGGCCTCGCTGGATGCCATGCTATCATGGCCCCATGAGTAAGTCTACGCGTGCATCCAATCATATCATGCCACGTTCATGCGCCAGTGCGACCAAATGATTCCTGTGCATCCTTTCTACGTAATCCCCCACGAGTGAAATGGTGCCTCCTGGCTTAGCCACCAAGGTACAAAATATTCTCAGGTGTGGAAGCAACACGTGGCATCCGATTAGGGCCAAAAGGTGACGCGTGGCAGTAAAAAAAGGGATGATGATGGCTTTGACGAGACCCAGCACTGCACTTTGCTTAGCCTGCAATCCTGTGGAAGGAATAAGGAGTCGTTGAGGTCCAGTGCTTGGCTGGCCCCTTGGAAATTAAAACTAAAGGTGGTGGTTGGCGAACCGAGTGCTGTTCTTTTTTTTTTTTCTTTTTTTTTTTTGGAGCAAAGGCATCATCACCAAAAGAGCACCCCGTTTTTGGGCATTCACCATTGCTCGTTTTGGGCATAGCTAAAAGCTTCATTCATGAGGCCAGGAAAGAAAAAGATGGTGGTGAGGCTTCATGCCATAATGCTCTGAAAAATGATTGATGTCTATGAGATACAAAGACAACTTCAATGGCTACCTCATGCATTATCATGTATCAGAAGTTTGTTGCACCTATCATATGGAGCCATCATAACATGCAGCTCTACTAAAGATCAAGTAATTCTTATTTGCATCTATTGGAAAATGGATTTAGATAATTTCCTAGGTGTTTTTTTTTTTCAGGTTGCAAAGATGCATGACTAGTCTAGACTTCAAATTCTAGGTGGCATTATGTTTGAGATAATGAATTTTTGTAATGCATAGGCATGTATTCATCGGATTAGTTAAGTGTTTCTTGAACCATCGTTTCGTTCCAGAGTCTATTGTTTAGTATGGGCTGAAAGGTATTATCTGTATTATATGGATTTCTTGATCCTATATAAGTACTCAAGATCTATCCTATGAATAACTCATATAGAACTAAATATAATCCGTATCCCTAGTCCTTATAAGCTTAGGGTCGAGTCTGCTCTAATACTATTTATTACAATCTAGGACCTCACTTAAAATGGCTAACCGAAAAATATTATTTGGATTTCTTAGTTTTATATAAAAATTCAAGATTTATTCAATGAATAATCAATATAGAACTAAATAGATGCATGTATGGGTTCTCACACAAACTATGTTCAAAATCCAGCTTAGGTGCAAATAACTGAATCCCAACAGGTTTCCACAGTGATTAAATAGCTGTCACGTGCACTGCACGTGCAGAGCAAGGGAACAAGCCCAAGTGGCGTGGGCGGTTGAGACGGTGTGCCCTCTTTTCGTTCCCGTCACCGACCCGGTGCTCTCACCGACGCCAGACAGCTGTTTCAGCAACTCGAGGCGGGGCTACGTTACTATTAGTTGGCGCCAGCTCTTCAGAACGCGGTTTCGCGTCCCTCGCACGCCACCCCACACGACGCCTACAGGAAAAAGAAAAGACACGTGGCGAGATCCGAGGGGAATCGCCCGGGATCCGCAGGTCGGGCAGCCATCGGTCTTGACCGGCCAGCTGGCCGAGACCGGCTCCATCCCGTGGACCCGAGATTCCGGGCAGCGGCCCGGGCTGCCCGGGGGGCGGCGAGGGGGTCGGACGAGTACGCGGCAGCGCGGTCGGTGAAAGCGTACGACGGACAGCTGGTGATGCCACCTGGTATCGAGATACGATGAGATCATGCGGCAGAGAATAATTTTGATTTCTTTTTTTCCAGATCAGATGGTGACAAAATTAGTGGCGGAGTACAGCAGCAGCGAGGATATAGCTGGAAAAAAAAGAGAGAGGGAAAACTGGATTTTTTTTTTTCCCCCCCGAAGATTGGGCGTGTAGAGCCACAAGGAAAGTTAAAAATCTACGCGGGCTTTTATAAATTTCATGGTAGATTTTTTTATGTATCCATATAGCTGGAAAGTCAAATCACTGACAGTTTTGTACGTGGCATGTCATCATTGAACTGGTTACAGTCTTATGGATAACGTGAGGTGCAGGGATTTTTTTTTTCATTTTTCTTTTATTTTGGGGTGGGGGTGAAGAGCAGGAATATGACATTTTTGATATATTTATGTTTTGAATGGGAATCTCTTTTAAAAAGTTAATATTTGATTTTTTTAAATAATTATTTAGATTACAAGTGCGCTTTTTTTAATGCTTTAAGCAAAGAAAAGAAAAAAAAGTTTAGTTAGGTGGATGTGTTCAATGAACATATATCTTTTTTTAAAAATCTTTAAAAGTGAGAGGACCGTTTGGATGTCAAAATTTAGTCGATGTGTGGTTGAAATTTACTTTACACAATAGTAAATTAGCACCCGCTCCTATATGATGTGGAATTAAAGAAAAAAAAAATTAAAGTCAAAGAAAAGAAAAAGCTTAGTTAAGTGGATGTATCCAATGGACATATATCTTTAAAAAAGAAATCTTTAAAGGCGAGAGACCTTTTGGATGTCAAAATCCATTAGATATGTAGTGGAACTTTGCTTTACACAATAGTAGAATAGCATCCACTCTTATATGATGTGCAATTGAGAAAAAAAAAATTTAAAGTTGCAACGTGATTTATACGAGCAAAAATGGCAATAATTTCCAAGTCCTCCGAATCATATTTGATCTCTTTGTCAATCTTGCGCCACTGATATGATCCTCTTCATTCTCTAAAATTGAGGATGCCGTAAACCACCTGATCAATAAAATTTGGCTTCTTTTGGATTAGTTTCCAAACTACCATGTCTAAGATAGTTTATTTATCTCTATGCAACTACATCTTCTTTCCCAATAATTCTACATTGAATTTATCCAGCGAATAACCTATCTGAGCATCCAAACTATCCCATAGGACTTGTTCGGACAGTGAAATTCACTATGTATGGATAACTTGTGCACAACAAATTTTCCCCTCCCCATTAATCTTGGCGCCAAACAGACAAGTTTCTAGTTTGTGGAGTGCTCAAGAGTTCCTCCATCCATATTTTTATAGCATAAGTAAATCTATTTGTTAGGTGCTTTACCTCATCTCTAAAAACCCCTGATTAGTTGCATTCGCCCGCTCATCGATCATTCTAAAATACTCTATTTGCTTCATCAGTTCAAAATGGAATTTCATAACGAGAACTTTAGTAGACACAAAAGATCTTATGGGATCTAAGTATGTCCATAAGAAACTTCTACTACAAATAAGTATGAGCAGTGTTAACACGAGTAATTTCGCTCGAACATGTGCAAGCCAATGTATTTTAGAAAGAAATGAATATAAACAAGCACTATTAGCTTCTCAGGTCTCAAATATTTATAGAAAAACTAATAATGTTGCAGACTAGATAATAAGTTATGCAACCGATCATAGTAGGATTGTACTTTGGGATTTTTCTACATATCTTTCTTCTTAATTTTTAAATATCTTGTTTTCTGATTCCTATCGATGTATTTATACTCATATTATTTAATTTATCTGACTTACTAATAAAAAAACATTGTTAAACATGAATTAGTACCTTTATTAAAAAAAAAGCTCAGAAAGGCTAATGTGGATCAACAAAATAACTCTTAAACATATCCTTAAACTCACATTCATGCACCATGCAACCGCTCCAATTGTCCTAATGCCAGTGCTCTCTTGAAAACAGGTGCCCATTGGAAGATGAGGAGGACATCTTTTATGTTTTCTGCTATGAAAAATAAACTGCACACGTCAGAGAAACTCCGTCGAAGAAGGGTTGGTAAACGGCACGAATTCCCTTAAGTTATCTGGCCAATACGGTGATGACCTGGGCAAACATATAAGGCCCATAATTCTCGATGCAGACGGGGGCTCCACATCGGAACGGAGGTCATTCTCTCCATCACTTTTAGACCCACTGGAAGGACGCATTCTCCACAAAATGACCCCAAGACGGTTCCATGACTTCATTTTTTTTTTTTTTTTGGTTCCATGACTTCATTGCTAAGCTCACTGGCTGGCGTACGTAGATACGGTGAAACAGCACACAGTCTTCCTCGCAGCAGCCCAGTCAACGCTGCCACCATCCTATTATTACTACTACTACTATTATTATTATTATTATTATTATTTAATTTTTAAATATAAACACTTTCTAAAAATCCAAATTTATATGGAGACCCTCTTAAATTATATTTAGTTATACATCCTCATAAAAATACTATTTTTTCCTAATATCCCTAATATAATATAACACTTCTTCCGTTAATAAAAGCCATATTTATTTTAATTAAAAATAAAATAAAATTTTAAAATTATTTTTTTTTTTCATCGCAATCGTCTTATAAATATATTTTTTTATACATCTATCCATTAAAAATATTTTAATTATTTTAATTTGAAACTGTTATTTTTTTAACAATATTAGATGGCATGGACATATATATATATATATATATATATATATGTATGTAAAAATAAGAATAAAAAAATAAAAAAATAGAATAGCAAAACATGATGATATACATGCAAATATTAATGTAAAAAAATATTTATATAAAATTTAATATTTAAAAAATTTATTTATTTATTCTTGAAACCTTAGTAGCAGCGCTACTCGCAGTTTTTGCAATCCCCTCTCTTTTTTTTTTTTTTTTCTATTTCCACCTCGAAGGGAAGAATTAGTCATATTAATCCACCCTGTCAGGCCTCCATAGCCGGAATATCCTCCCTCTAATTGATAGCCATGACGTGACAGCTATTATTTGCCTAGTAAACCAATATGGGATTTTTCTCCCCCCTCTTCTCCGCAACAAAGCAAATATCGTTGGTCATTGTAATGAAATTTAATGAACAACGATTAAAACAAATAACAACACTATTTACTTAAGCCATTGTCTATGAAATGAAATATTTTTTTGAACTGTTAACGGAAAAAATATATTCAATAAAAAACGACAAAAATGATTCCTGTCACTTTTAAGACGACAGGTAAATAATAGGAGGGTCTGCAACCATAAAAAATCCGGACTAACATTATTCCGGAATATCAAATATACAGCCTAAAGCTACTTTGAGCAGATACAAATCCATCTAATTTTAAAGGTCTCGAGGAGCTTCCAGAGTTCCAGGCTCCAGTCACACGCCTATGCCAACTGCGGCCCCAGTTCAAGTTTCAACCCCGGAATTCAGAAGATAAAACTGGTGCCAAGAGCCCACTGAGACAGGCTATAGTCACAGAAGGCGAGATAGTGAGTCTTCTAATACTGGCAGTAGCAAGCAACCTGTTTGATGACGTTGTGGAACGCCAGTTTACATATTCAGAGACTTATTTTATCAGTCTCATAAGATCGAATCAAATGTTTTGCAGCTTGCATGCTGAAAGAATAGAACCAGTGGAACTAAATGAGTCTCTGATAAGTATCAGTTTGTCCTGACCATGTTGTTCATTTAGGCATCTGAAGCTGTTGCTTGATATAAGTTTTGTTTGTCCCATCCATGTTCATTTAGATGGAGGAAGGCTACTACTGGACCCAATTGCTATGTTCAATAAAGGCTCAAATCAATCAAGAGTTCTGATTCTGAAGCCCAAGCCATTTCAATTTCGCTACCTGCTCGGGGGTACGTCATTCACGCCCACTGCAAAGCGGAAACCCCTACCTTTGTGGGTTTGAAGTAAACCCTTATTAGAAGCTATGGTAACGACGCACATCTGAGCAAAAGTCCATGCATGTATTGATTCAGCAACTGATGTCACCCTCGGTTATATAAACAATCTCCACACTACCCATAAATATGATGGCAATCCCTATCCTGCAGAATACGTACTCAATTGAAACGGGAGAAGACAGAACACTCCAAAGCAATGTTTTTGATGTACTTTCCTTGACGATATTGTACACAAAAAAAAAAAAAAATGGTATTCTGCTGGATCCTACAAAAAACTCTGCCCCACTCCGCAAATAGTAAAAAAAAGACCATGAAAATAATATGATCACCTTTTTATTCCTCATATTCACAAGTAAAAAACCAATGAGAATATAATAAATAATGACTAGAGAAGACCAAGAATAACAAACAAATTCTATTCACAGTGGTGAACTGGAGATGCTGGCTATGAGGTGCATGGAAGACAGCACCACCTCTCAATTAACTGGAGCAGCCATTCAAGCAGGTTTGGAGGTTCATCTGTGGTAGCAGGAGGGACTGGTAATTCTGGAGGCAAATGGCGGTGGAACGCATTCACTGCAGCCACCACACCATCTTCATTCTCTACTTGTTTTGCTAGTTCCATAGCTCGTAACTTAACCTTCAAAAACCATCAGAAGAAAGACAAGATGACGAGAAATAAAATATAAAGCAAATATGTCAGCAGGATAGATAAATTAGGAGAACTGTTCTAACAATTTTTAAAGCTAAGCCAATTATTATCTGCTACTTGTAATGGTCCGATGTGTTCGTAAACTTCTTGCGAGCAGAACTTATTCTAGCCGCATTAGTTGTGTCATGTAGGAGCGTGTGCGTGCGTGCATGTACGTTGGTGTAAGTATGCACTTACCATTCAACTATCTGTAGCACAAGTTTCTGAGATTAGCTAAGCAAACTATGTTTCCTGATTTTGGTAACAAGTTCATACAATATTTGTGGTTCAATGCATGAGCGCAGCTTCTAAATGTAACAATCAAATAAGTAGATTCAGCGTTACACTGCCAAAAGCATGTTCTTTCAAGCTTCATCACTAATAATTAATTGCTTGTGCGACCAGTGGCAAAAAACGTCTACCACTTGACTTTTAATTTCAACTTAAAATAAGAAGACTGGTGAAACTGATTTCTATGAAGGAACTGTGCACTAACTATCCACATTCTGATGTCATTTATGCATTAAACAGAGAATCAAACAGTATTGTTACCTCTGGCTCCAACATAAATCTTATGGCATTTGAAAGGCGTTCAACATTAAGCTCAGATATGGGAATTGGCGTAGGTCCCACTTCTTTTGCAGAAATCCTATCACCCCAGAAAAACTGGTCCCCGAAGAAAGGCACAATGGTTGTTGGACACTGGAATAATAAAGCAATGAGTCAGAATGATTCCACATATGCTCAACTTATATGTGCATACGATGGAATATACCAAGAAAGAAGCAGGTTATGTGTAACTTAAAGCAGCAAGGATGGTTTTTTACAAGCAGACACTAATTAATTTCTATCGAGGCATCATATATGAAACTTCAGTAATCATAACCGTCAAGCCCTCTCATGTTATATGACATGGGCCCTTCAAATCACCTTTTTACCAATCATTACCATAATAAATAAATGGACAGATCATAATATGCATGATATGCTAGCAAATGATGTCACATACAAACTATAACTGTTACAGACCACACACGGTGAATCACAGAATTATTGAGTTTGTGCACTAATTCCAGGAAAAAGAATTAACTGCTCATCAAACTGAAAATACAAAAGCAAATTTCCTTGCGAACGTAAGTGGTGGTGGCAGATCACAATATGTTTCACCAACTCGTAAAGCACAAATTTTGTAGTGAAACTCTCTGCTTGTACACTATTACTAAGAAAGAATCAGGTTGTGCGCGACTTAACGCAGCAAGGATGGTTTTTATATCAAGAAAATGCTAATTAATTTATATCAAGGCATCATTTATAAGACTTTACTAACCATAACCGTCAAGCCCTCTCATGTTATATGGCACGGGCTCTCTAAATCACTTTTTGACCAATCATTACTAAAAATGAATGGACGGATCATAATACAATTATGCATGATATATTAGCACATGATGTCGTATATAAACTACAACTATTGCCAGACCACACTCAGTGAATCAAAGAATCATGGAGTTTGTGCATTAAATTTCCGGAAAAAGAATTAGCCGCTCATCAAACAGAAAATACAAAAGCAAATTTCCTAGTGGATGTAAGTGGTTGTGGCAGATCACAAGCTTGTGAAGCACAAGTTTGATGGTGAAACCCTCCGGTATCGGAAAGATGTGGTTGGTGCTTGCACTAAGACAGAAGCCTATGAAGCTGGATAACCTCAGTGATGATATGAGTGTTTTGATGCGATGGAGTTTGCTTCTTTAAATTTTATTGACAGTTGCACCTTGTTTCTAATCAATATACTACCAGTTGCTCTTTTTCTGAAAATGATTTTATTAATTTCCGATGCATTCTTGGAACATAAGTGCAAGAGACTCAAGTGTGGTCAACTAGCACCCATGTCTAGGAATTTGCATTGCTTCATGGATGTGTAGTCCAGAGAAATATAAATATAAATGCATATATACACATATATGAAATTGGATACTGAATAATAGGAAAAGGTTTTGAAAAGAAATCATTACCCCAGCCCTTAAACCTGTAGCTGTTGTACCAGCTCCACCATGATGAACCTAAGTATTTAAAGGAAAAAAAAAACAATCAAGATGTCAGTAAGAGGAGAAAAAATGGTTTTGTCCAAAGACGCTGGCTAGTAGCTAGCTTGCAGGTTTTCTCATCATTTTGAAGAACAAAAAATAGCATAAAATTTTGATATGAATTGGCAATCAGCCAATCAGATGCATAGAAAGGCAAAAAAATAGCAGCAGAAATGATGAACTGGATTTGTCACTAAGGAACCAGCTATACATTAACTAAACAGCAGATTGTAAAAAATCATACTGTTCCAGATGCAATCCAATGAAATAAAACTTCAAGATGTAGCATCTTAATATGGATAACTTGTTACCGCTTATTCCATATATTCTAATGTTCCATAGATTCATGTACATTAGTTTCCAGAAATACAATGTGATGGAAGCCAGACACTTGAATGCAATGTTACCAGCAATACCTCATCCATGCATTAAAAGAAAAAGGTCCATCTAAACAATCAGATCTGGATGTGTCAGATTTTCCAGACTCCTCCAAAACCAAAGATGCCAAAATAATGACATTAAATTTTTGGCTAAAGACAAAACAATAAGATTATAATAATGAAGATAATATGTTACAGTTTTCATTTTACTAGTAAATAGTTCGTTTCATTTGTAAAAGATATTAATTAGAATGGCAAAACATTGAATATGAGAACTGTTAGTCAAACAAATTTCGCAACTCACCACTGCAGCACACCGAGGGAACAACCAGTCATGAGGGCAATCCTCAACAAGATAGACATCCACAGGAACTTCAGAAACTGCATAAATGAGATCGATGGATTAGAAGATAGTTAATTGGAGAATGTATAATCAGTCAAATTTCTATACACCACATACCAATGACAATTGACAGGAGGGGACAACATATAAAAATCATGTCATGACTAATATGTATCTACATACATGTGTGCAATATAGTAAATATACATACATATGCCCACAAAACACACAAATTGATATAATATATTTTACAGAACCACTTTCATAGATAATGGTAAACTAAGGATATTTTTGGTTGCAAGGAAATACATGGAAAAGGAAAAGGAAAACTAAGACTTTTCCATGAAAATGGAAAAGTTTTCTAGCAAACTAGTAATAAGTTTTCCAAATTTGTTAGTTTTGTAATGAAGCAAACAAATGGAAAAATAGATTTCCCAAGAAATGAGGTTTCCAGGCAGTTTTCCTTGCATCCAAACATATCCCTATAGGACAATAAGTTCGGTTCATGATGATGGATAAACAGCATAGGATTCTTATGCATGGTCATGAGGCAAGACTGAGGTTTTAAGTTTGGTCTAAACCAATCCACTTTGGCTGAAAAGCATTGGTTTTCACCAAGGCCAAACTTTAATATTTATTGCCACAATTATATTATTTGTTTATTTTTTTAAGCACATGACTCTTGATGTTTCTTCTTATTCTGGCTTTACTGAGTTAAAAAGAAGAGAGAGATAACAACCATACTGGATGGGCTGAGGATTCAAAGATGCTTAGGGCAATTTTTTACAAAGGCCATTTTGAACAACTAAGTATAGACCTTTCACGATAATAACATCTTTTTGTTAACATAAAATAATATAGTATTGTACACTTGCATGCATTTGATTAAATAGCAATTAACATCAAAAATAAGAGAGAGAAATTCCCTGATACAAAATATTTGCGAGTTCTACAAAAAGATGAAGAGAAAATTTGAATGCACTAGGCACTACAAAACTACATAATTGCTAAATAAAATAAATCTTCGAAAAGCCGAGTTCAAGAAGTACATAACATATAGATATATTCATAGTACAAATAGTAATATCTTGAGTTTCACTTATATGTAAATATTTTTTTGTTTAAAATTGTTAAAACCACACAAATAAAGAACCTATAGCATAAAATAATCTAAATGGTGGGTCATAACTTTTCTTGGTTTCTTCTATTCTTCTTCATTTTTTTTTTCAAACTTTTTCTGACTGAAAGCGAAACTTGGAAATTGCCATAACTGAAAGTTCACAGCGCCAGCCGAAACCAAAACCAAGTCTTCAAACCTTGGGCAACACTAGATTGCAGTAGAGAGACACAATAAAAGAGGGATTCAATTAACTGTGCTAAGAATCTGAAAAGCTAGTAATGGCATCGTAGATGATAACCATTGCAGCTTATTAACGAGGATGAAATTAGAAATCATAACTCAAATCGACTAAAATATCTAAACAACATTTGAGGTCAAGATTTCTTTCCAGATGCATAACCGAACTCATTTTAGATGTTGCATGAGACAATATTTAGTAAAAGAATGACCCATAGTTACAAGATTATCAAAAGACCAACCATAGCAGTAACTTATGACAAAAAGTCTGCATATATCAACCTGGTCAAAGCTTAGTTGGCACTTCAACTTCATATGCGAAAACAAGAGCAAGAAAGTACTTACTGCTTCCAAGATCTCCCCATCCACGGTCAATAATACCCCTTTGTCCGGTTTCCTTCAGCGCCTCCAGAATAATGGATGTTATCTTCTTTGAGTCTTCAAGAGGCTTAATGAAAACCAAATTACTCACATTATGAAATATCATTTACAGATTTTTCAAACAAATAACACAAGAAGCAATTAAGAGCTTGTTTGGATGCCAAAAGATCTTATTGGCCTGGTAAGATTTGGTGGTGGCTCATATTTTGATATATAATGGAATCCAAGTGAGAGAGAAGTTGGAGGAGCTGATCACAACTAATCTTGATTTCTAGGAACCTTCCACCGTCGTTTTAAACTAGAAGCTGGCACCATCTAGACCTTATCAGACGATAAACTCTCCTGGCATCCAAACATGCCCTAAGAGTCTCTTAAATGGATAGAGCTGGGAAGGACTTCCAAATGGGCAAATAACAGACTCAATATGCCTAGGTAAGAAAATCGGATGGAAATAAAGGTACTGCATAGACAGAATTTCTTAAGCATATAACATTTGTAGACAAAAAAGGAACAATGAAATGGATATAAATTTTTTTCCTGAAGACAAGCAACCTAAACGGAAATAGTGAGACAAATAGCATGTTCCTTAATGTCCATGCTTCTCTATGTATTTATTGCATCTGTACATTACTTTGCCACCATCCACATTGTTTTTGTGTGAAACTTTGTCTGTTGGATGCATGAGTGCGTGTGCATGTGCGTGGATATGCATGCGAGCGCACAAGTGACATCAACTAATTGGTATGCTATAGCACACTATGATAGATAATTGTATGTAGCATAACAATTAGAACTAATTCAAACCAAAGATTTTAATATTGGTACATTGGGGCAGATCAGTTGTCCCCATACTGATACATGGTATAGGCGGTATACCGACTTCAGCAATGTATCATGTGCTGATACAGGGGCATAGCATATTATACCGACCAAACTGGAAAGGTAACATTAGAGGTTCATACTGTGAGGACCCGTGCAAGCGTGTGTTTAGTCCTACATCGGTTATTCACTGGGTAGATCTTGGATACTTATATAGGATCAAGGAACTCAACTAATAACCTTCCGGCTAGCCATTTTAGGTGAGGTTCTGGGTTGTTACAAATGGTATTAGAGCGGACCCGGTCTATAACCTATGTGGACTAGGGGACACTGCAGCACAGATCCATTGGGGCTGACCATGGGCCAATCGTGGTGTTTGTGATTAGATTTGAATAGATTTGAACCCTTAGCCTGACGAGGACGTCAGGGCTTGAATGGGGGGAGTATGTGAGGACCCATGCGAGCGTGTGTTTAGTCCCACATCGGTTATTCGCTGGGTAGATCTTGGGTACTTATACAGGATCAAGGAACCCAACTAATAACCTTCTGGCTAGCCATTTTGGGTGAGATCCTGGGTTGTTACACATACCCTGACAAAAGTTGACTTTAGGTCATGATTGGACGTTAGAGCAATAGTGTAGTATTTTTCTCTTTTTCAAAGAAGGATAGCCAGGGAAAATTGCATAGTCAAAAGGTTTTGTAGTGTATATGCATTTAGCATAATAAAGTATGTCTTAAAGAATTTCAATAAAGGAGTTTAAAAAATAGTCTAAATCCTCTAATCAAGTTTTCTTAATATCTTTCTGTATCTTTTAAATTTCTACCAACAGTTTTAACTATGTGTAACTGTGGATTCTAGTCAAGTGTTGGCACAGCAAAGTATGTTGCATATCTAAAAACGAGTAGCTCAAATGTGCACAACAGAACTAAAAACTTTGAATCCTTCCATCTCACTGCACTTAAATAAAATTAGAAGGAATTGTACTAAATATTTACCATAAGAAAAACAAGCCCACAATTCCTCTATTATAATATTAAAAAAAATTGATTTGTCAGGTAGAATCCAAAACAGCAAAATTACCATGTAACAGAAGACTGTCGACAATCAAGTTGCTTCAACAAAAAGTGAAATACACTATGATCATGCTTATCATAAACGATAATAACCATAAAATGATGCTCTAGTACTTGGAATTAACATATATCAGAAAATTATAGATGAATTCATATTAAGAATGATTGGAGAATGAGGACCCATAAAGCTAGCACCAAATATTTGGGAAAAAGGTTAGGTGGTTATGGTTATAGATAAATTCATATCAAGGCAATAAAGCGCATGGCATCCAATGAATCATAAGACTAACTATATCTTAGTTAGACAGCTGAATATCTTATTTAAATATCAATTGGCATCCAGTCAGGGGAAAGTTTGCTTGAACCTTCTTTTCTATCCTCTGTCTCTAACAGAGCCCTCAAACCAAAGCATCCATTAGAAAGCATACCGTGCAGATCAGCAAATGGATTTAACCAACAATGACAAACATCAGAGCATCTTTTTCACCAAAAGAACACAACTGTTAAGGTCTCTGCTCCTTTCAGATCATTCAACGAAGACTCAAACTAGCTCCAATCAATGCTAACTTAGTTACATTCGGTAGCACTTAATTATAGCAAAGAATCCATTTTAACCCCCTTTTGGCAAAAATTAGTATGAAGACAATATGTAGATATTTTTTAGGATTTTTTACATCTATACCTTTCTAAATATATGAAATTGCATGAATACCCTCGTAAAATTACTATTTGAATGTAAATCCTTCTTTTTTTTTCTTTTTTGCATATGTATATGTACCATCTAAAGTTGTTAAAAAATAAACAACTTAAAACTAAAATAACTGAAATACCCTTATGGGTAGATATGCAAAAAAAAGTTATAAGGGTATACACACAAATAGTAACTTTACAAGGGTATTTATGCAATTTCTCATATTTAGAAGAGTATACATTCAAAAAATTCATTAAAAAAAAATCAAAACTCTGCTGGAACTTGTTAAGTCCTTTATGATTCAGTTGGATCGACAAGTTAAAACAAGATTGAGCCACATTGTCAATTTTATTTTTTAAGATCATGACTCGGTCAAGTTGGAATATTAGGTGATCATTTTGGTAATGCTATTTTTCATTTAATTTTGACATAATTATCATTATTGAATCTATAACATCTATATATTCTTCATTATTTTTAAAAGATTAAAGCATATAAAATTTAAATTAATTATAGATGCTTAGATTAGTAAAATATTTTTTAGTGATTTGTAAATGTTGAGTTGTATGTTTTTGAGTTGATATTAACAATGAGATCATATGACATGATAATACTAATCTTTTTTTGCCATCTTTTTTTTATTAAAATTATCTTTATTGAATTTTGATAATTTTTTATTGATTTTTTTAAAGTGTATACCCTTCTAAATATGCGTAATTGCATGAACATCCCTGCAAAGTTGCTATTTACATGTGTATCATTATAAAGTTTTCTTTTTCCGCATCTATCTGTAAAGGTATTTCAGTCATTTTAAATTTAAATCGTTTATTTTTTAACGGCGTTAGATAGTATAGGTACATATATAAAAAAGAAAGAAAAAGAAGGCTATATATGCAAAATAAGTATTTTATAAGGGTATACATGCAAATAGTAATTTTACGAGGGTATTCATACAATTTTGCATATATTCGAGGGTATACATGCAAAAACCTCTATTTTTTATACCTTAGCTGCATTGGACAATCACAGGAATCCAAAAAAAGCCCACTTCAAATAATCTGCTTTAATTGTATTTACAAATGAACTCATCTATTTACTATTGCTGCTTGAAATACTAGCTTAAATAGTTTTAGTGCAAATGGATGCCATTTAACCGTTGTCAAGGATTGAAGTCTTTAAACATAGACCAGTAGAAATAAAGGTCTAAAAGAAGTTCAGGTGTGCCAAAAGTATTAACCAGCATGTGGCGGAGATAGTCATTTCACTTTAGTTAGAAACTTAGAATATATTCAATCACAACAGAGAAAAAAACCACAGCCTCAAGTAAAAAATAGAGTGCAAGTACAATGCAATTCCAAACTTGAATGCCCATCTTAAAACTTTGCTGAGGTAATCTGCTACTTCTACCATGGTTTTCACAAATTCTAAAAGCAAACTACACTACAATCAGATAATTAGATTTAAGTTGATGTAAACATCATAGAAGACAACTAGCCTATTGAAGTATATCAACATGGAGCCTTTTTCTTTAGCAGGAAACATACCATGCTACCAAACCCTATGTATATAGGTTTTGTTCCCCGTTGAATCCATTGTGTGAACTCCTTTGGTGGTTGATACTTTGTTCCAAGGTTCAGGAAACAAAAACCAACAACATCCACTAAGACACCCCAATCTGCAAATGATTAAATGAAATAAGTCTAGTTAGTTAGAAAATTGGGGGTTTTAGAAGAAGGAAACAAATCAATACTGAGACAATCCACTAAGCAAAAAAATTCCAGCAGCATATAAAAGCCAAATGTTTGACAGCCTGTTTCAGAGAACATGGTGCAAAGCATGAATCGTCTCGATGTTACTTAGTTAGCAGAGGGAGAGTAGCACTTGAACAGACTTCAGACATACTATCATGATATTTAAAGATCTTGAAGTTATAACATGCAAGAGAGAAATGTGAAGTTTATTTCTCATGCTAATTTATGTGATTCCAAAATGCTCAGTTAGCGATAAACTGAACCAGCTCACTAGCCATAGTTTCCTTGGCTCATAATCCTGGATGCTCCCTACCCCACCTCTTAAGTGCTAGAAAATTATTAATTTCAACTGTACTGTCGCAATAAAGTAAAAATAATTTGGCATGACAATATGTTATTATTTGACAAGCAATCAACGCCAGTGCAGCAGAAACTTTGTCAATGTGGGATGAAAAGGATGAACTACTTACAGGTGGACCTCAAAAGGGTTGTTGGGATACACAGTAATAACCGCATATAATTTTCTTTCAAGTTATCTTGTGGAGAAAAAGTCTGCAGTCAGCTATAAGAACATCTCAAGTAAGCTAAGATAGTTGTATGAGCATAGATAAAGTCTTTTGTTTTTATTTTTTCCTTCCCACTTGACTAACAAGACGTGCTATAGAATTTCTGAAGATGATAAAATAACATATATACATACAGAGAAACTTAGAAGCAGATTGTTGAAATTCAAAGAAGATGAAAATGAATAACATCAACACCACTTCCAATCCAAAACTAACCCAAAATGGCTTGGTCTACTTGGAACTGAAGTCATTTTGATTACCTAAGATCTAAAAATATGAGTATTTCAGATATATACATAAGATATAGATCATACAAGACCACTTGGAACTGAAGTCATTTTGATTACCTAAGATCTAAAAATATGAGTATTTCAGATATATACATAAGATATAGATCATACAAGACCCGATCCAACCTGAACTGACCCAAAACTGATATAATATTCATCCAAGGTTTTAAATACTAGTGGGACAGTAGGATGCCCCATTGTCCCAAGTGTCTAGATGGGGCACCATCCTAAGTGTCTGGATGGGCCAGCGCAGATCGAGAAATGGACCGAGACGGGATGGGACATCCACCGTCCCGAGGGTCAATACATTGGGTGTCTCGCTCCATGGAAAAATCGAGACGGTCCCATTCCACACTATTTAAAACTTTGGTTTCATCCATCCTGATCATCCTAAAATTTAAGAAATTATGGTGTTAGCGATAATCTTATGTCATTAGTCATCAATTTTTTTTCTTAAAGACAACTTTTATGTGGTTCCTAAGAAGACATATGCAAGGCTTGTTGATAATGCTTGCTTGCTGTAACTATTGATTTCACGTGTGTGTAGTATGCAATTAAGTAACCAACCTATACATGTTTCAGTCATTTGTGATTGGGTTACTACCGACCCAATTTGACTGAAAGACCTGATGGATCGATTAAACATATCTTACAGCAATCCAACCACCAAGGAGATGGTCAGGCCTGATTCAAATTTGATCTGATTCAAATAAAAATCATGATTGGAAAACCAAATCCAACCTACCAGCTTGCAGATTAGTGATGCTTTAATGTATGACAAAGAACTAATAACATAAAAGTCCTGGACATTGTAAAGGTGAGGGACTAAAAAGAATAGCAATTTAGATTGAAAAAGTTTGTCAAGGATAAAATGAATAAGGAGGGAAGTCATAAATAGAACAAGCAACTGGTTGGTGCATAAATGAACAGCTAGGACCAAAGGATGGTGAGAAGACAATTTACTGGAGGAAGAGACTCAGAGAAAGAACATTTAGATGAATCAAAAGTAGACTTGGAGGAAATATCAGCTAGAGAGAAGGTAACTATATGATGATTTGATAAGGAAAGCTTAAGTAAAGCCAGCTACAAAATACATGGGCTCCAAAGAACATGAGAGAAGCTGGACTAATACGCACTTGACTAGCTTTTTCTTGAGATTGTTAAGATGAAGAAAATGCTTGACCATAGAAAAGATATTGCAATGCAACCAAAAGCAATTGCCCTTTTTCAAGTCAGGTATTACTAATACAGATGCTCCATAATGTCTGAGACATCTGTGTTTAGGTTCAACTTGTACTGATAGAATTTAGTCCACATACATGCAAGCATACGCAGAGACTTGTGCACAGAAATCTATGCATTGTGAATTTGCATGCATGCATGCTTGTGTGGTATAGAGAGTACGCAGTACGCCACCAGTACCGGTACCGGTACCAAACTGTTACGGTACGCTCGGTGCCGTCCGGTTCGGTACGGTACAACATAGCATGATTCTAATGCAAATTACATGATGAGCATTTCAAATGAATCAACACCCTTTATCATAATTAATTCAAAATACCTAAAGAGCAAACGTTAAATGCTCTGATCGTTAGTTGCACATTTCTAAAGGAAAGATATAACTTAAGTATCCAGAGTCCCAGACCTATAAAATTTTGGTTCACGTGTCTCAAAGATGCTTAGATTCTGCAAAGTGTTGCTAATTTTTGATTTATAATGCCCATAATGCAAAAGTTTAAACCTAGATCAATCAATATCATTCATTTTAAAACCCCTACATACATGGTTGAGAAGCCTTAATCATGATTTGCCATGTGAATTCTCATATTAATCCATATTATTCTTTGCAAATATAGCATGATTTGTTGTAAGAGACTACTCAACTATACATGCATTCACGCACATACTTCAGTCAGTTAATTCATCATTCTACACTAAAAGTGAGCTGGACTCCTACTTAATTTATCATTCTACACTAAAAATGAGCTGGACTCCAACCAACAGGATTTGAGCCTAAAAAACTTTTGTTGAAATACACAATGAAGTCATGTAAATCAAATAACCACCCCATTAATCGTGATCTGCAATTACCTAAGAAACCAAAAGCCAAATGCTTTGGAGGTTACATTTGAGTCAAAGTGGACATAAAATAGGCAGTATTGATAAAATTTGAATTCCAAATGTATTGTAGGCAATATTAACTGAGAACAGTCCACACCACCAATCATGATATACACATCTTAAGGCACAAGTTGATCCAATTTTCAACAACTTTTAAACCATAAATCATCAAACTATTGTATCTTGTGATGGAAAATGCCCATTTTGTGGTCACTTGATTAACAGGTAAGAAACTTCGAAATATTCGATTTGATTTTTAGGCAAACTTGATGTCAAAACATGATTGATGATTTAAATTCTTAATTTAAATAACTAATCATGTATACTGCACCGATGGAATTTGGTTTCAAATCCAACCTGTAGAACAGATCAGTCACATATATAGAAATTTATTATACATGTCATAAATTTATAAACACATATACTTGAGTACAGACACACCAACTTAATCATGCCTTGTTATCAAAATGGATGATGAGGCATTCATACAGATGATCCATACCATTCATAATGATCTACAAATATATATGCTTAAAAACAACTGCAAGTGTCTTACAGATTTATCACCTATGCATCGTGATTTAACTAAATGATTTTTTCAGAACATAGGACAAATCATTTTTTAGATCTATGGTTTGGAACTATCAAGACCATGCATTTTGGTCAATATGTATTTCAAGATATATAAAAATATGATTAACATGATGCATGGTGCAAGTCATTGTTGAGCACCCACTAGCATTTTACACTAGGCATAAGCCGCATAACCATGTTAATTCACTGGGAACATCCCCTACACATATTTAAGTATCTGCATATGTACGTACTCGATGTTTTAAATACCAGCCAATACAAGGTGTACCCATACTGGCCAGTGCAAGTTGTACCACACAAATCCAGTATGGTACTGGAATTTTGGGTACTTCATACATCCTTGTACTGCCGGCTCCAACAACATACCCTGTGTCAGTACAGAGGCATATCATGTCACACCAACCATACCAGTGTCTTGTAATGAGAACTAAAACATTGTGTATCATGTGTATCTATGTGCATATACATATGTATTTACACTATATATTTTAGTTTAGAAACTACAGTAAATGACGGAGCAATTAGGTTTTCCTCACAAATAGATCAGTGTGACGAACACAACTAACCATTGCGGATAAACCATATTTGTCAACAAAGAAAATAACCAACTTGAGTAACATTATAGTAAAGAATGCATGTGAACATGTTGAATAGGAGAAACATAAAGAAATTTGCTTCCAGCATTTCTTAGGAAAGAACTATGAAAGGCTAACCATCCATTATACATAGTAACAGCCAAAGAGCCAACTTACCACTTGGTTTTGGCACAATGGAGGGGCTCCACATGTATCCTGTTGGCAAATGTGATATGGACCCATGATATGTACTGAAGTAAGCGATAGGAGGCAATTTCAACTTCCTTTTTCTAAAGTCATTGATGAATCCCCTAATACCCCACCATACTAACAAATCCACAATAATATATGATAGCTGGAGAACAAAGGGTATAATTAATTGACTGGTTTTTATGGGGAAAAAGTCTAAACAACAAAACGAATAAGTCAAATGAATGAGAGCATACCTTATATGCTGCACTCTGAGGCACACGCGCCAATGGATGTGGAAACTCATTAGTTGGCCTGCCTATAAATGTGAGAAGTGAGAAGGTGCATCATTACCAATAATGTAGGTATCTAACAAAGTAGAGCTGCTTCATAAAGCAATATGACTAAAGAAGACAACCCATGCTCAAAGTTCTCGAGCCCAAGACGTTAGGAGGCAAGGTCCGCCGAACCAGTACCGGTACGGGTAGGGCGTGTTGGTTCCGTATTGGCACATTCATTTTTTTTGAGTTTTCAAGAATATTTAATTGGTAATCACTCTTTTTGAACTTTTTCAATAATTTTAAGTATAATTTGATGCTTTTTAGCTATTGTTTTAATATTTTTTTTGGTATTTTTTGATATTTCTATGATTCGGATTTAACCTAAATGATGTATTTTATTGTTTTAAAATGATACAAATCATAAAATAATTAATAAAATGTTGCATGCTACAAGGAACAACATAAAATATCCTCAAATCAAGTAGTGGCGTGAAAATTCTAAAATAATACAATCAATTACATTCATTTAAAGTATAACATGCACAACGATATCTAAAATCGGATCGAGTAGCGATGGCTCTCGTAGATATCCAGATCATTATCATAGTCAAGAGGCACATCAATCCACCCTTCTAACCAAACGACATTGTAGTCTTATACGTTCATCTCATAAGGAACGCGCGCCAGTTTAGAAGTCCATATACAACATGTCTAAGGAAACAAACATCATGTTTGGTTATTCAAAATATTCACATATACCTATTAATTCAATTAGTATTTTAGTTACAATCTTTTAATAAAGACAAGAGCAGGATTTTAATTAATGATTGTAAAAATATGAAAGTTTTCCTTTGACAAGCTTGCATATTTTACTACTCAAGACTTATTAGTATTAAGTAATTTAAAAGCCATGTAACCAAACAAATTATAGAAAATGGAATCGCATATGTTTTAATGTCTAAATGGTTTAATCAAGTCAGTCTTTCTGATCCAATAGACTGTATAATTCATATTATGGATCTAATTCCTATCTTCCTGACCATTCCCTATCCAAACATGTGATCCAAATCATTTAGGACCATTTTAATCTAGATCGTAAGATCCAGATTATCAATTATAAGATTTTAATAACGATACCAACGATCAACTCAAAACCCTATTTAATGATCTTAAAACTTGTAAATACTTATTAAAAGCTCACTGAAGACAATAAGAGTTACAAAATATTGAAAAAAAAAGCCTACAAGAAGGGCATCTCAATATTGTGCTCATTTAAGAAGCTTAAGAAAAGGCCCATTTAGGAGGTTCAAAAGACCTCAAAAATCATTAAAACCAACAAAAAATCCTAAAAGTTAAAAAAAAATAAAAAGACGGGTTTGGAGGCTTCCCCATAAGGTATAGAGATGCTAGCCTATCTTGAGTGTCAGGACAACAGCATTCCGACACCATACCAACACAGGATCAAACTAAGATGGGTGCCAATACCAGGTCCTGAATCGGTATAGACAATAAAGAAAGCCCTGTAGTAATGAATTTAGCATGCTTAATGCATTTCAGATTGTTAAAATCAGCAACCTTTCAAATTTTACATGGCAAACAATGACATTTTAGTAAAAAAGTTTATGTGTATATAACATTCAATGAAATTGAACAAAAAGAGATTGTAGCATCCATAGTGCTAGTGGAAATTGACTAACAATGGATTAGAAAGTTAAAGCATATAATACATTAGGAACCAGAAAGTAATATGGACTCACGTCCAAGGCATTGTAAAGAAAATGTGGAGAGGAACACCAAGAGCTTCAGCAACATGTGCATGTCCTGCAGGCATGACCAAATACTTGAAAATCAGGGTAAAAATCTTCAAACAAATTTTGCATGCTGCATATAAAGATGTTTAGTTGCTTTAAATTAAAATATTGATTGATGGGATCATGAAAATAAGATCTCTAAATATCTGTACAGAAGTAGTGATCATCTTCCTCCTTGAGATGTAATATATGCAAGCTTTGCGCTTGTCAGATGAGGGTGAGCCATAATTGGTTCATATGATAAAATTGAAGATTATGCATGCAGTCCGGGAACACTTTGGGGTGAACACCCATCCGAACAAGTAGGGTTATGGTTATCATGACTCATTAAGCCTATTAAGGCATATGTTCTTCATTGATGTGCTCAAAAAAAGTACCTGAAAATTTTACAAAGACAAACTAGAAAAATATATTCTCTGCAATACTCATGGTGTGTATAAATGTTTAACATAGACACAAGCTTCCAACCTCTCCAAACTTAAAAAAAAAACTGGTGCAATAAGAATGATAGGCCAATTCCTTGTGGAGCATAGATGTCACCTAATTTATTATAAAATGGGTCAAATGGTAATGAGAGAATCTGCACAGCAAAGTAACTGCATAATCGCAATAGCAGTAGTTGGTGTTTGAATTTCACAAAAAATAATACATGGTGGCATGTGATTATAAATGAAATGAAGTCTATATGAAACAAAATACTGCCAAATACTCATTAAAGTGAGATAATGAAAATATAAACAAGTGCATAATTGTGAGAAGTGATTTTTTAGTCCATTATTTAATTGATCATAACAATCACCATAACCTAGAGCAAGGTCTGCCGAACCGGTACTGAGATCCGTACTGGTCGGCGGATTCAGCGGGCAGGTCGGTACGGTACCGTATCGGAACAGGTCAGCTCGGTACAGGCCGAACTGGGCGGTTTGGTCCGGTTCGGTCGACCTTGACCTAGAGGGTATGCAAAAGCATCCTTAGCTCTAAATTCCATGATAAATATTTGTACCAGTACTAATTAAGAAGCAACACAAACACACACACACACACACACACACATAGAGAGAGAGAGAGAGAGAGAGAGAGAGTGATGGGTGCAAAAAACTGTATTTCACATTAGCATCAATCTCACCATAAGCAGGAGGATTCGCAATAATTGCTTGAGCTTTAAAAGGTGCCCCAGAATCCAAATCAGGTTCTGTACATGCTGAAAGGAGAGAATTAATAATTTCCTTCAGCTGTTTCCGCTGTATAGATATTTCCGCTGGTCCAGCTAGTAGGAAACCCTTGTTTCTTGCCATATCTGTTATTTATAAATATTTAGACTTAATAAAGCAGATAAACTGAAGACTAGCTATAATATTATTAAGGATAGACAAGAAAATGATGAGAAATATGTTCTATCAATGCTCCATTAAGAGTTACTTAAAACAACATTAACTAGACACTTCAGAAACGGGAAGCAATATCAAACTTGATGACTTTCACTAAAAGAAATGACTGGATGAAACCAAGAAAGAACTGGATGAAACCAAGAAAGAACCCCTTAGTCCATAAACTTCAATATCATGTGTTTTCATATTTTTCAAAATGAATATGAAAATCTATTTTTTTCCAGATTTTTAATATCCTATAGCCTTTCAAATTGCTCTTAAATTTTGCAAGTTTGGGAAGATTTTCATTAAAAAATAAAAAAGTTGTCTCACATAGTACTTTAGCCTTTCACTAGTCTGTAAACTTCAATATCATGCATTTTCATATTCTCAAAAAGCATAAGAAAATCTATTTTTCCAGATTTATAATATACTTTAGCCTTTCATATTGTTCTTAAATTTTGCAAGTTTGGGAAGACTTATCATAAAAAAAATGTTGTCACACAGAGTACACAAACCACTTGGAAAACTAGACAATTCTCCAGCTAAAACACAAGATGGAAAAAGTGGGAAATCACTTTATAATTATCAAATGTGATAAATTATAAAGATCATAGGAAGAATATTTGACCAATCATAAGACTAATTATAAACAAGAAATGTAATGATGCATATCAAAGAAATTTGATACACTCTAGGAACCCTTACATCCAGCCATGATTCGAGGATCACCACCCAAAGGGTAAAATTCAACACCAGCCGACTTCACAAAATTACGGAAATTAACATGAGTTGCCAATCGAACACGATGACCAAACTCCTGCAGGAAAACATAGCACTGCATTAATTAAAAACAAAAATACCAAAAAGAAACAGCTACAACCACATTTATGGATAACAGAAAATATATGCATATGGCGAAGACCAACTACACTATCTTTTTTCAGCTACTGTGAATATTGCTATCTTTAGAGCAAGAAGCTAAATACCAGATTTATCTTATGAAGCTAACAGACCATATGAAGAAATGGCTTTATAAAGAAATGCCCAGTATTAAAATCCCATATCGTAGGGACAAGTTTAGTTATATTTTCCTCCATATTAAATGCTACAAACTACTCAATCAAATATAGCATAGATTTCTTTGAGATATTCGTGCGAGACAAGAGAGAGAGATAGATAGAGAGAGAGAGAGAGAGAGAGAGAGAGAGAGAGAGAGATTTTATCAGCCTGCCAAATAATTCGAGAAAGCAAGCATCGTCATAGTCATAATCCACCATTAATTAATATGTGAGAAGTTCTAATGGTGTCAATCAATTGCTAGTTGGTGTACGCAACTCAATATATATGGTCATACTTTAGATTTTTTCCCTACCTGCTGGTGTAGCATAGAATGCATAACATTTGAAGGAAACCATGTCATAGATAATATCTCCATTTTTCACATACCAAAGTCATGATATGGGATAATAACTCCACATGCTAAGAGACAAGAGAAAAACACCATGCCAACATAAAGAATCCTCCGAGAGGTGGTAGTACATCCTGGGAGTTGCGAACATATTCTTCTCACTATGAGTTTGTCTTATGTGAAATGAAGATCCATGTCAATCTTAGCTATCAAATGAGATAAACAAATAGGTCTTACATTATCTATTTGGATTAGCTTTATGATTCATGTTTACTATCTAGCCTAAGCTACTCCCAATGGATTTAAAAGCCAGCAGGTGGGTATTGGTACCATCGGTACTACACCCTTCTGATCAATAACTGGAATTGGTACAAATGCCAAAACATTGAAACCATCCACATCAGTGCATACTGACTGTATCAATTAGTGTCAACTGTTTTTCTTTTTTTTGATGTCGTCAGTTTTGGTACATACTATTGGTACCGGAATCATAGCAATCCGATGGAAAAATGCTATGAGGTTCAATACCAGTATCTAAAACCTTGAGAAAGATTCAATATTAATCTAAATACTCCCATATTTCTACTTCCGCTGTACAACCTTCTGCACTAATTTGAATCCCCTCTTTAGCATGCCAATTCCGACTTTCTCTCTGAATCAAACCACTCCATATCTACAATATTAAGCCATTTTGCCCCCTAGCAATCATTAAAACAAGACTCACACTGACCCCTCTGAGCATGTAAGTGTGTGTGAATGTGCCATTGTGGCATGCAGAAGGCCATATAGTAGACTGATCGGCTTTACAATACTTTCATCATTTGAAATATGAACACCAACATATTTTAGTGGGTGCCTACTTAGTCTGTTTAAGAAGCATTCATGCAAAAAAATCACAAATGTGGTCAGCTCATCTTAACATCATCTAGTGTTGCTCCCAAAATCCTAATCCATTTATCACTAGGGCTCATATTACACTGACAACATTTTTCTTTCGGTCTCTAACATGAAAGATCTGAAAATATCATATCACCATAACAATAGAATCATCAGCATTGCAAATTTGACATCCTCATTCACATATGAAGTTAAGCATCGTCACTCTCAACCGCAAACTTAATAGATTCATCTGTCCATGCTATCAAAATGTGGTACCAAGTTATTCAGTTTGCAGTACTCGGTATTCCTGAGACATGAGATCCAGTCCTACCAAAACGATGCATGACCATCGAAAATGTGATGATCAAGATTGCATAGAAATAACACTTAATTGTAAGATACTCACTTGAAAAATCCTTTTCTAGACCGCTAAAGACAGAAGTAGACAAAATTAAATGAAGAAGAGGACAGGTGGGTTATTCCTGAAAACAAGCAAGCTAAAGTATCCAATCAAGCAAAACATAAGAGAAGCAACATCAGAATGCAATGCTGTTATCTGCTCAACAATCCTACTTCTGATGTCACCCCTGCCTCTCGCTCCCAGTGGAATAAACAACTATTATCCATCCAATTCTAGGATATATCGTGAAAGATTTTTCCTTGAGATGCCCAGAAGGAATGACCGATTATAAAAGCAGGCGGCAGGGAATGAAAGGACTCCTGTATAGAAATTCTTTCCAGCTAGGGGCAGGCCATCTATTCCTGCTTTACTTTCTTCAAGATACCTTAGATCTTTTTTTCTCGTTCAAGGAGATAGTAGGAGTCAAATACTGGATGTTGAATTCTAGAAAGATGATAGGAAGGCGACGCTGTAATCAGGTATTGATGAAAGCTGTCAGGAATAGCCAGTTAGCAACATACAACTGAAGTGCATCCAATGTCAAGCTTGTCCATCCCTACATTGGATCGAGAATCAATGATGCACCAACAATCAATAGTTTCTAGTGCCATCCTAATCAGGAAACCAAGTTCCTTTCTAAATGATTAAATCGCTGACTAAATTGCAATTGTGGCCTCAGAGAGGAATGTATTTCTTAATCAGTATTGCTCCATGCTACATGTCCTTTCAAACACTCAGTTAAACTCTAAACTACAAGGTTTATTGGTAATTAAAAAAGCTTCTCCAATTTGCTATTATCCTGAATATTGCCAAGTAACCCATGAAACATGAATCCACCCAGCAGTCCACCCACTCACATGCATACATACATATACACAAACATGCATATATTCATAAATACATATACATGCATTCACATATATGTACATGCATACACAAAAAATAACAACCAAAAACCTCATTTATGGGCTATACCAATCATTGTTCATGTTTTCTCCTGAAACGCCCTGTTCCAACTAATGTAATTCTGCTTATATTCCTTAACCCTATGTACACAAGGTTTGGTGAACAACATAATTTATTTAGCCGATATTTTATAATGCTAAGATCATAGGCTTGAATTTCAAGCAAGTTGGGGAACAAAAACAGAATTAAACTGAAACAAAATGTAACTTATTAGGGTCTGTCCCTGGTCAAAGAATTGTTCTGATGTACCATACAAGCTAAACAAATGCTACAGCCATGTTCTTGCACCAAAGACACATTTTAACTTTCAAGCCCATAACTAGTTCTCCATCCTCCAAAACTCTACTATTGAAGTTATTATAATTAGGAACAAAATACAGAGGAAACCCCAGAGGAAATTTATAGAAGAAGAATTGAAAGAAATAGGAAGAGACTAAGAAATGTTTGGTTAAGTAATAAAAGGAATTAAAGACATCTTTCATGCTTTTCATGGTGGGGGGAGGGGGGGGGGGTGGCTCTTCTATTAACAATACAAACACTTGGATAAAACTCAAAGGTAAATTTAAACAAAATTTCAATGCTTTGAGACATGACTTTGGATTGGATTAAACAGTTAAGTTGGATTCCCAAAGGAAGCACCAGACAAACAGGTGAGGCTTTCATGCTTGTTTATGATTATATGTCTATGATACTTTTGTTTCTTATAAGCACAAATATCAAGCTAATTCACAATATGTTGCTGGTAATAAGAAAAAGAAATGTAGACACTGAACCATTTTTGTTCTCAGGCCTGAGTGATACCAAGATTTCAAACCTTGTCAAAAGGCCAATATGGCTTTTGTCAACCCCAATATAAAATTATTTGAGTTGTATTTACATTTTTCTACAAGTAAATGTTAGATGATTTTAATTTCTTTTTTTTGAGAGAACAAACTTAAAAATTACAAAAATCACTCACAGATCAGCATAATTTGACTGCTGGTAAGTAATGCCGCAAGGCTTCAAGTTTGCATGTATAATCATGCCAGAATGACCAAGTGGACTCAAGAGAGTAAACAAAAGTTGAAAGCATCCATGTATTACAGTATCATGGAGGATTTTGGTATACATGCCTGGAGTCTCTTTGCAAAAGCTATAAAAGGCTGAACATCTCCTCTTGTTCCAACGACAAGCATTACAATCTTCAATTTTGGGACCGACTTGCTGAATTCAAAGACAGTATTCTCAACATCTGTTGGTGTAGCATCAACGGCATCAAGCTCCAGTAGCTCTGATGCTACAGGCGCACTACGAGCTACATCCACCTCCACTGTACCATCATTCTGGATCTTCACTAGGTTCTCAATGATCTTTTTCTGAAACATTTTAGATAATTCATTAACTACAAAAGAAGGAAAAATTGAACTTTGAAAGTATATATAATTTAATAAATAAGAAAAACCAATATATGGAAGCTTTTCTTTGATACAGTGTGGAAATGTTTAAATTCCCTAGAGACATAGAAAAGACAAATAACGACCAGGAAAATGGATAAGCATAAGGAGAAAGGCATACTGGAATATCATTTCCAGAACAGGTAAAAAACAACAGTAAATGGTATGTTATATTCAACATATCATATGCACCAATAAGTGAAGGCAAAGTGCTAAGCAGGATCTTCCTAGTCTCTGCAAATGTGCTGCATCCAATATCACATCTTGAAAAAATACACATTACCTTTTCACATGCAAGTTTAGATATAAAGAGAAAGTATTAATTTATAGACATATAAGCGCATTACTGCAATCACATCAAAAGATTATTGTCTGAAGATATTTACCTTTTCATTCTCTGATAATCTATCCAATTTCAAGTCGTACTTTGGGGTTTCCTTTTTTTCCATCTTGGATCTAGGAAAAGAAAGCTCTGGACCTTTAACTAGAATACTACTACTATTAGATCGCACCGGTGCAGAATTACAATGCTCCAAGCCTGAAAGTAGAAGTTAAAAGATGGAATAGTATATTAAAGGACTATGCAGACACAAATAAAAGAATTTAACTTTTTGGGTAAATTTACACATAAAAGTTAGATTCGAGCATAATGCATTAAAAATGTGAAATATATATGCCGCATGCACTCTCTACCAGAATAGAATTGCAATCAATTGTGTCAGATAACGAGTTCATAGACTACTTAAAATGCCTGTGAGAGATTACAACAACAAACAAAATCTTTCTAGCATAACCACTCGAGCATGTTATCAGGTATCCAGAATGAAGAGTTTTCTAATCTCTTTCCAGAAGAATTGAAGCCTCGATCGTACCAATCTATGATAAAAAAGATGGATATTTGATATAGAGGATCTGCACCATTGGTTATGGTCCATATCACAAAAACTACTTTGAAACCAAAATCATGTCTTTTGAACGCCCATCAAGTGGTTCAAAAATATATTGTTTTAATGGCTCAATATGATGTTTTGCATGATATATGGTTTGGAAACATACAAATCTATTGAATATTGATACATGTTTGATTTATGAGGTGTAGATCATGATCAACTATGGATTTTTAATTTATATGCCCTATGATGCAGTTTGGCATACTAACACCATCACAACCTTTGATGTATGTGCCCGTTTGATGTATGGGCAAGACAGCAAGAGGCTTCCAAAACACCCAATTTTTGGTTTCTTGGCAATTTGTATGACGTAGATCATGATAGATGGTGTGGATATTCAATTTAGAATGACCATGATTTATGGTCTGGAAGCATGCAAATCTATTGAATATATATATATATATATATTAATGATGACGAGTAGATCATGATCAATGGTATGGATTCTTAATCTATATGTCCTATTATATAGTTTGGCATGCTAGCACTATCACAACCATCAATGTCCATGAACATTCAATGTATGGTTAGGAGGCTTCCAAAACATCTAATTTTTGTTTTCTTCATAGTTTCCATGATGTAGATCATGATAGACGGTGTGGATTCTCAATTTAGAATGCCCAGCATCAATTTTAAATTGGTAATATTGAGGCTTCAATCCTTTGGAAGGAGAGTAGTGAACTCCTCACATATATGGTATTTAGGTTTATGTATTGCAAGATATAACAATCAAACCTCATATTACTTTTCTATGGAATTACGTATTAATGGTTGTTGCATTTTCCAAGCATATATCTGATCCTACAAGGCCTGAGAGCATTTTATGATTGTTCCTGCACTTCATATTGACTGTCTAGGGTTGAATGTCCAGTTCATGGCTAAGAGAACTTTGGGTACGCAAGGGATCTTCCAATGAAAACTCAAAGGCCAGTTTGTTGGGAGTGCTATTTTATTGAGTATGCAATTCAAGCTCATGCAACCAAGGAACATTCTTCTATTGTTCACTCGAATTTACAATGTGTCCAGCAAGTAATGACAAATAGCTATAAAGGTTTGGTAAAAGGAGCTGCCTCATTAAAAATAAACAAATGATAGTCCAAGGGGCAAATTTAAGCACAGTTGCCTTTGTCAAACCATGATGAAATACTGTGAGCTTAGATACATATGATACAATAGGATGTTGAGAATGTATCATTAAAATAAAAACTTCTACACATCCAAACCAATAAGAATAAGAAAGGTCCATAACTAAAATTTGATTATCAGAAATTACCAGTTGGCCCTCTGGTTGTTGGAGAGAAATGGTATTATATGATCGCTATTTTGGAGAAAGAAAATACTAGTGTGAAAAAAATTACTTGCAAAGTTATAGTGTATGTCATTGTTGCCTACTACTATGCTACAACAAATTGGAAAGGGCGAAAAGGATACATGATCTTACTCTTTTACCAACTGAGAATTTCCCAAGAAAAGACACAAATGCTATTGTATGAACAAGCATGCACAATGGATTATACGTTTGAAGGATCATGAAACAAAAAGCAACAAAAAAGATCTGGACTGAAGTAGCTATGCAATATTAGGAGGCACTTAATAGTACAAACATACAGATAAACACATTGCCAAATTGTGGCGTTTGAAGTGACTGACATGCGCTGGTGAAGAAGGCACATCAACAAAAGATAAAAGAGTAAAAAGTACAAGTATGGTTATCTTAGTAAAATCTTAGTGAGATATCTTATAAACCAGAGGATAGGATAAACAAGAACTATTAGAAGTGCCATGGCCGCATACACCATGGTCCACGGGGAGCATTATCGGCACACGTGATTTCCAACATGAAGGGGCGAACAGGGGTAAGAGAAGAACACCAGCACAACCTGTCAAAGGAGCTTTATAGGCACTTCTATCGGCTCTGGACATGGTTAGGAACCATTAGCAAGATTGAACCCACAAATGTACAGACGATTTAAGAAAAGTCTTATTGCCATATTTTGCATAATGGGTAGTGTGTAATTCAATAAGTACAATTTTAACTCGGAAACTCAAAATCATTATATTTTAAAAGAAGCAAACTGGAAAATCACTTAAAGGAGCATTTGTTATGACTGGAATAGAGTGCTTATGCATGTGATACTGTGCAACGCACCATTTCAGCTAGAAATTAGTTGTGGGCAGTGACTATGTAGATGACTTGAAATGCTTGTCCAGCATTTCCTGACCTTCTTGTACCATGCTACAATGCAGTTTGACAAATATAATCATCTTCCGAGTGATTGCATCACAGCTAAGTTGTATGTCAATTCTTGGCGAAGTTACAGTTTACGGAATCATATGGCCCCCACATGGAACTTAAATCATAAGATTTCATATCTACTCCAACTATCATGAGAACAAAATCTACTACACCATGTCTGTTAGGAAACAAACCTGAATTAGGCGATGACTCAGAGCCCGGCTCCTTCAATCCAGAAACATCCAAATCCAAAGAATTGCAGGAGGCCGACACCCTCGATCCAGAAACACTTGAATGCAACGAATTGGCCAAAGAATACCCAACCCCTTCTAAACGAGAAGAACCACCAGTTCCCTCCTTCACCCCTACCTCCCTTGATGTTTCCAAATTAATTATCAAACCCTTCTTCGCCAAGCCGCAATCATCTAAACCCACAGCCACCCCGCAATCATCAAAACTCACTCCCACCCCGTTGCTCGCCATTTCGTCCGCCGCGGTCGCATCAAAGCATCAAACTCCACCGTCCCAGCTGCCAAACCATCAGATTTCCAAAAACAGACACTCCAAGATCAAGACAACAACAAAACTGAATTGAAACAGAGTAGTAGAGCAACTCTTACCTAACGTTAAAGAATCGCCCCCCTCGCAACTACCAGTCAAATATATATTATCACCACCAAGAATCAGGCGCAGTGCTCCACCACCGTGGAAAACCCTCCGAGGAGCGAGCCTCTCGGCTTCTCCGCCGGCTCTCGAAACCCTAGAAATAAACTGCTCGAGATCGTGAGAGAGGGGGATTTGAGGGGGGGGGGGGTTAGAGGGCTCAGGGGAAACGGAGGAGGAACCGAGAAACGTTTGGGGGTGGGGAATAGAAAGTCTTGATCCCTGACGATCCCTTTCACACGGAGAGGGGAGGAGAGGCGGAGCGAGAGGCGCGGGAAGAAGTCCGCCGTCAAATTTATTACGGTCGGGGAGGAAGAAGACGGCGTGGTGCGGGCCGCCGGGTTTTATCCGGATCACGAACGGGTCTGTAACGGTTCCTGTCCGGTGCCCCGGCAGGACAGATGGGACGGGTGGTCAATGAGCTCGAGATCCGTTCATGCGTGAGCGGAGCCGGTCGAATCAATGGGAATTAGTTAAGGTGGTCCGGCGGAGGAGAGTAATCGTCGAGCGGGGCGCGGCCGTGGGGAGCGTGACTCTCGCGCGCTCTCCTTCCAAGATTTCGGGTTTTTGTTCTTTTGCGTTGGATCGTTGGAATGCATACCGCAGTAGAATGGGCGGTGCGTCACGTGTGGATGGAGCAACTCGGCTGTGGGCATCCGTTTGGCCGTGCTGTCCTTTTCTTTTGGAAAAATTTTTCTTTTTTTAGTTATTTTGTATAAATATCTTCCTAAAATTAATATTTATATGTATATTCTTTTATTTTGCTACTCTATTTTTTTTCTTATTTTTGCATACGTACTCATGCCATCTAACGCCATTACAAAATTAACCGTTTCAAATTAAAATAACTAAAATACTCTTAATGGATAGACATGCAAACAGAAACATTTATAAGGGATCGTGATCACAATTCTGATGGCAGGAGAAAAAGACAAAGACAATAGCATAATTTCAAAAAATTATTTTTATTTTTAATTAATATAAATATGATTTTTTTAATACCATTAGAACAATCATTATATTAGAGGCATTTATACAATAATAGAGTTTTATAAGGGTATACATGCAAAGATTAATTTTGAAAAGATATTCATGCAAAATCCGATATTTAGAAAGGTATTCATGTAAAAAATCTTTTTTTTTTAATTTACATTAGGATGCGATCATCACTGATATCATATATCCAATGAGTATTGTTATCTGGATTGATATGAAGTGATATTTTGAGGGAGACTATAATCCTAGGCAACCTACCACAGCTCATATTGCTGGTTATACTTATTCAACTTCTTTACTTTAGCATAATAGCCAATAGGTTAGGTCATGTATCTTTCTCTAGGTTGTGTTATACCATAACAAATGGTAATGCTACGATCACTTCAATTTTCGGGTGTTCCCTCATGTGTTAGTTGTGGATTGGCCAAGTATCATGTTTTTGCATTTAATAAAAGTGAACATATTTCCATATCTCATTTTGATTTGATACACTCCAATATATGGGGACCTAGCTAATACTCTTGTTGCTTTTAGAGTATGAGCTCCCTATGTTGTTCATATATCTCTATTTTTCTCTTTTCAGATGAATAGGGTCGGGAAGAACGAAGGATGTTCTCGGCTTAGAACTCGCGCTAACAAGCTTGGTGATTTTGTAGAAAAATTTTAGTATTTTAAATTAACTATGAATCTATAGTTAATGATTTTCTGAATGTTGAGGATTATCGGTTTAGTATTTATGTCTGAATTTATACATTCTGAACCAGTATTGGTTCTATTTAATTATTAATGAATATTGATTTCTATTTATTATTTTTTTAAAATAATTTTAAAATTAAATAAAATATGAGTTTTGTATTATTGTGGGCTGTATCTTTCGGTAGCATGACTATATGATGCTATGAAATCTCAGGCATCACACTCTCTTTCCAGGGGAAAAAAAAAACGCACACCATCGTGCTCCCAGGGACCACTGGATGCGAGATATTTTTGTCCCAAAAGTGTTAAAAATGTTTGTCATCATGGCGTTTATATTTATTCATACATACAACTCCATCAAGCGATCACATCATGCTTTTGGACACCAAATAAGACAGCTCTTGGGATGGGATTTTCACTCGCAAAAGCATCCTATGATTCCAGCCTTTAGTCAATGCGAGGAGCCAAGTAGAATTGGCTCAAGAGAATCCATGTGAGGGCAGGGTTTAATATATAGGGAATATACTTTGATGCCATCACGATTCTTAAAGCAGAAATCAGCAAAAGTTTGTAAAAATGCATACATGCCAATTACACTAGTTGTCATGAATTTTTTGGCGATCTAGTAGAGGTGTTGCAACTCAATTTCTATGGTTGGGAGTTAATATATATGTGCTTTATTTGGATGCATGGCTGTAATGAGTGAGAACTCCATCTCCTATATCCTCTAAAACCATATGGGGGTTGCAATGGATTGTGTCATGTTGGTCTTTCTTCGCTTCAATTATGATCCAGGCTTTAAAACCTGTCAATCCATTATTGGTTGATTTATAATGGGGTTTAGAGAGTAAATTTACAATGAGCTTACTTATTTTATATAAATCCATATCCAATGTAATAACGAGCTTGCTTATTTTGATAAAACTATATCGAACCTACCAATTCGGTTATAAATATCCACCTGAGTGGTTTACTTTAAAAATGAAAGATTAGGCATTTGGAGAAGAAGAGACGATTGCAGAGAAGCAAAGATTCTAAGTGCTGCACGGATACTTAAGAAAATAGCAAGCTCATGACAAACAGCTGGCTCTTGTAAATTATGCACTCTGCTTCATGATATAAACTAACCTAGTTCTTTCTTATAAGTAGGACATAACTTTATGGTTGACATATCATGGCCATTTGCATCCCTTTTTGGAAATACTTAAAAGGAACTAGGTTGGTAAGCTAACTTAGAGATGATTGTCGGTTAGCAAAATTTTTAGAGTAAATTACAAAAACTTTCCTTGAGGTTTACATTTATTATACTTACATTTAATAGTTTGTAAAACCTATAATTATATTCCGTTAAATTAAAGGTGTTAGTGAATCCATGTTCCTCATGTGAAAAGTAAAAATTGACCCTGAGTGATAAGTAAATTACAAAAAATACTGAGATTAAGGATAAATATATTTACATCCAATAGTTTAAAAAACCTACGTTTATCTTCTTAAGGTTTATTTTTATCCAATATTTTAACCTATAACTTAACAGAATATTAGTCAAATTGTTAACTTAAATAAGACTTACATACCACATTAGAAAAAATTTAGAAAATGACCAAACTAGCTATAGGTGATATAATATGTACCAAAGAAGGAGGTACCATGGGTCAAAACTCGAAAGCTTGATCTTGATGAATTTAGAAAAGAACTACATGCCAAGAAAAAACAATCTAGATCTCTCAAGCAAGTAGATACCTCTAAAAATTTTTACTGCAAAGAACTAATATTAAGAGCTTTGTTGCTTAAGTTAACTTATTTATGGTCTAAGGCAGGCTATGGAACCACAATTGATGTACTTTCCAAAATGAAGAGTTCTCACGCATGTATTAATTTGGATTCTTTTGAAGAGTTCTCACCACAATTGATGCCCTTTTTGGGAAGCATTTGAAGTTTCGACCAGGACCTAAAAGATTTTGAATCTAGTCTCTTGCGAGGCCACAACTAGCTGGCCTTACATCGCTTGCTGGGCAATTAACCTAATTCATCATGGGCTTACATAGCTTTGGGGAGGCCTGGCCCAACTCATAGATCGTCCATCAACTCCACCATGCAATCTTGGCCTGACCCAGAAATGTGCTCCAAGTAAGCTCGAGCTAGTTTAAGTTACAGGGAAAGCAGCACATATAAATCCTCTGTTCAATTAAAGATAGATATTCCCAACCAAAAAAGTGAAAGGCAAATGGTATGGTATTTAAACTATAGGAGCAACGCTTAAAATTATGACAAAACATAATTTTTATAAAGAATCTAATAGTGCAACAGATTGGATGACATCTTACGTAGCCAATTATATAGAATCCATCTTATGGATTTCCACAGCTGATCTACCATCTCAATTTTTGAATATTTTATTTTTTGATTTTTATGGATGTATTTATAATAGAATGGTTTAATTTTTTCTGATTTACTTCTCAAGGAACACCGATCCATTGTAACATATGGCAAAGGAGATTTTATGTTACCAAGGTTGTGCCATGAAGCATCATTGTAGCTGCCTAGGATAATGGTTTGTTTGGTCTATTTCCAACTTGATGACTTCCAAATTGGAGATCCATTATTCTAAAGTTCCATAAGAAACATTTATGACTTGAGCTATGCTATCGCCCTTTGATACATACTATGTTCAACCCATGCAGCAGTTGTGGATTGGTGCAATGCACAAGAGCCATGTAGATCTAAAAGAGGGGTCAATGGCGATTCAACCATTCCATGAGCGCCACATCAGCAGGGGAAATAAAGGGAAGTATGCGTGCGTGCCGACGTGAGCACTTGGGTTTGGGTGGGGGATTTTGGGGCCTACAATGAAACAACCAGTACTTTCATTTAAAAAGAAAAGAAATAACCAGTATGCTGTTCTGCAACAAAATTACTGCAATGAAGAGTAATTTATTCATCTAAATGAATACTTGGAGATGAGAAAGACACTCGAAACTTTCCAGATTTTAATTTCTGCAGCAAAATCTAAATTCCATTTCTAATTTTTCCCATAACCTTGAAAAATCTATAAGTTTGATTTCAACCCCTTGCATGACTTGTAATTAGAAATGCTTTTCTTTTCAAGTGTCAAAGAGTAACAATTATTGTGCAATCATGATCTTGTCATATTAGCTTTTACATAGCATAATTTTTTCTTTTTGATTTCGCACTATTCATCTAATTAAAATATTCTTCGAATTTAACTTAAAAAAGATAATATTTCTCATTATATGATTAGTCATGCAATCAAATTATATTGCTTTGCAATGTCATTTTGTTGCCTCTAAAAGAATAACGATGAATAAGACAAATATGAAAAATAATTTTAGTAATTGATAAATGTAAGTTTTGGAGGGGAATATTTGGTGATATCAACTTTATTCAAAACTTATCAATGTGGATCAAAACAGTTGCATTAAATCAAGTCAATATATTAGAAATTTATCCAAAATTTAACTATACATGCTAAAAATTGTATGTTTTTATTTTTTTAACATTTTCATTGCATCTGTTCGATCAATCAATTGAATAAAATCAATATATTAGTTCCCTCTCAATGCAATTTGTTGTTTTTACACAGTAATATTTTCTTCTTTGTTTTTTTTTCCCACCCCTATGGTCTATGCTCATCATTCACATGTAACATGGTTTGGACATATGTGCCATGCTTGTGCATGAACCCATCGAAATGAACTTAGGCTTGACCTATAATTTAGACATGATTTATTCCATTAAAAAAAATAATGGATTACTTCATACTAAATTTTGTTTGTCGATCAAAATTTTAGACTTAGAGCAGTTTAGAGTGCTATTTGAATAGAAAAACTATTGTTGCTTAATATGGATTACTTTATACAATAGTATTAGTATTAAATATTTTTATAATTAATATAAATGTAAACTTTTCTACAATATTTTATATTTTAATCAAGATATTGCTTATATGTTATATTAATATTTTATATGTAATTTACTACATAGAACTATAATTGATATATCAATATATGATGTTATGCGACATAATATATTGTCATAATAATATATAAATAATATTTTGTGTTCATATTGTCAACCTATAATATGTTTATGATATACAAGATGTTTTTTGTAAATATAGATATTATAATAACATATTTCATTATTAAATATATAATGTATTAGTATACTGTACTATATTGGTAATGTTATGTGCGACACACACACACACACACACACACACACACACACACACACACACACACACACACACTATAATCAAGAACACAAAATCAAAATGAGAGCAATATTTACATAAGAAATTGGATTAAAAATAGGCATAAGGTTATTCCAAAGTGGATGTAGAAAAGTTATGCCAACAAAAATAAGCATGAAATGGTTTAATTGGGCATGGCTTATTGACGGTCTATGTTTGCTTTGTAACTAGTCTTCGATTGCCATAAGATTCTATTTCATGTCTAAGGTCCCTAAAACTATTATTTAAATAGGGGTGGTGGTGGAAATTTTATTGGAAGAAAAGCGCTATCACTTAAATAGGAGAAGGGTTGGAAATTTCGTTGGAGGAAAAGCTGCTTGCTTTTGCATGCATTGCTATTTTTTACATTTTATATGTAGGACCTACTTTGCTTCTTGGTCCAAACATTAGCTTGATATATCTCTATTCATATGATATAAGTAATCGCTAGTTGCTCTATTAGCGTGAGATAGGAGTAATGGTGTAAGAGTCGGAGTTTACTTCTCAAGTTGACATAAATAAATGAAAAGTTTTGATGATTGTGGGTGGCAACATATATAGCTTGGCTTGGATTTGTTCATGTACATATTCAAACCCCAATTACACATGTTAGACCCAAACTATTCATAACTTGATATCGACGTGCAGTGGTCAACTTGAAAATAATCAAAATTGGGTTGACCAAGAAATAGTAATTGGATATTTTGTTGCACTATTTTTAGCACATTTTTTATTAGTTTCAAGTTACTAGATGTACATAAAATGTCATTTTATGAATGTTGAGTATCATTGACATCACCGATCGCCATCCTTAATGGATGTGATATTGGATTTGGTGATCAAATTCGATTATCACACATGTTGAATTTCACTACCTATTTATTATCATTGGTTTACAAGATCTCATGGTTTAATTGGATTTTGATTATGATTTTAATTATGTCAATCTATCATTGGTATGGATTGACCTAATTGCAAATCCAATCTAATAACACTTTAATAGTATTTCAAATTTAGTTTTAAGATCCGAATATTTGAGAATGATGATAGGTGGAAGTTTGGTTGAAGTCCGGATTTGAACTCAAATCAGTGCTGCCTCCTTCCTTGAATAACAAAAATCGTAGGTATCACTGGATTGAATTGCTCGCATAGTTGCATTGAATAATGACAACTTTGACACTAATGATTTTCGAGGAGTCTTATCACCAAACCACAACGGCAGTAGCAGTGCTATGGATTTCCTACTACATAAAAAAATTCTTTTGCTCCATAGTAAGAGGGAATTGCTGTAACTCGTGACATTTATGACTAGATATAGGGGGTTAGTTGATCATAGAGTTACCAAATTAGCAACGATTGGCTTGATGAATTTTTCGTGAACAGACAACAAGCTCTTCGAAGCATTTTTCTAGTAACATTGTCAAACCATCATGCTTTGATACAATTGAAATCTTGGCATTTTTTTTTCTAATTATATGCCTTCAATTTGAATCAACTTTAGCTAGGATATGAACCTTTATGCCCAGCAACCTAAGTTAAGCCGGTAATGCCCATGACTTGTAAAATTATGAAAAATACTCCTCAACATTGCTCCAATTCATCTTCTTCATGAATCGCCGAGCCCATCCTACGATGAATCAATATCTTTTCATTTTTTTATCACATTGATTTCCATCCAACGAAAAATTGAATAACTAACAATCATCTCGACATCGAGTAACAATTTTAAGAAGGTGTCATTCCTAAGTGCGAATCCTTTGTAACCCTAGATATAGAAAATTTTTACAGTCAATAAGGTATATTACATGTTCCAATTGGACATGCACTTTGGCTCCGCATAAGCACATGATATTCAACAAACGATGAATGTAAAAATTAGAAAAATTATTTCAGGACCAATCAGAAGCTGCCACGCGTTCGGTTGGTCGTATCGCGGTCCAACCCGGTTTGCAGCAGACCTGTGAACACTGGTCCCTGTTTCCATCTAATTAAAAAAAACTCGGGGGGGAAAAAAACAGAGAAAAAGGGTGACTTTGATCCCTCCTCCCCCGAATGCCACGCGAAGACGAAAGCTTCCCGCATTAAAGAAAAGGAAACGGTCTCCTAGAGAGAGAAAGGAAAGAGACAGAGCGAGAGGTAGAGAGAAAGAAAGGAAGTCGGCGTTGCAGATGGATGGCAAAGCCTAGCTCTAACCCTAGAATCCCCCGGATGGCGTCGTCGCGGGTGATGGCGTCGTCCTCGTCGGCGAACTCCGATCTCGCGCGCCAGTCCTCCCTCTTCACCCCGGCTGTCGCCGACCTCCATAGCTCGGCCGGCGGCGACTCCATCAAGACCCTCGGATCCATGAACATGGAGGACCTCCTCTGCAACGTCTACCCGGAGAATGCTGCGCCCTTCGCCGGCGGGGAGGCGTCGGCGTCAGAGCCGGGGTCGCGGCAGGGGAGCTTGGCGCTGCCGAAGGAGATTGAGGGCAAGACGGTGGAAGAGGTCTGGAGGGAGATCGCCGCCGGCAGGAAGGCGGACGGCGGGGACGGATCGGGCGGGCAGATGACACTGGAGGACTTCCTCGCGAGGGCTGGGGCGGTGAGGGAGGAGGAGCTTAGGGTTCCTTCGGGATCCGCGCAGGGGGGTTTTGGGTTGGATTCGGTGGTGATGGACGGTGCGTTCAGCCAGCAGCAGCAGCAACTGCCGCTCGAGAATCCGGTTCTAGGGTTTGGCAATGAAGTGGTTGGTGGCGGCGGAAGAGGAGGGAGGGGAAGGAAGAGGGCGGTGTTGGATCCAGTAGACAGGGCGGCGCTTCAGAGGCAGAAGAGGATGATCAAAAACCGGGAGTCGGCTGCTAGATCGAGGGAGAGGAAACAGGTCCAAGATTTTTTATTTTCCCATTAATTTATTCTTCCGTTTTAATGGATGAATAATTTAGGGCTATAAGTATCACATTTGTGTATATGTATGTGTTTTTATCCTTAGACAATGAATAATTTGATCCTTCGTGGTGTGAAAAATGTTAAATTTGTGCATGTTTATGTTTTTTTATTGGCTGTGTGAAAAATGTCAAATTTGCATATGTTTGTGTTTTCTTATAGGCCTACACTGCGGAACTTGAATCTTTAGTGACACAGCTGGAGGAGGAAAATGCTCAACTACTGAAATATCGGGTACTGCTTCATGTTCTTTCTAGAATCTAAATAAATGTCATTGTAGTAAAAGCAAGCTTCCTACCAAAGAATGCAATTTTATCACCTGGGAAAAGATGAATTTTCTTGCCTTTCTTCTAAACAAGTTTGATTTCTCTGGAGAACATAATGTCTTTTGGGAAGTGAGATGTCAGTGTCTTGAAATCTCATGAGAAGGTTTGGTTTAATAAGAAACTGAATTGCGCCTCATGATCCTATAGGTTGTTTGTGTACAATAGCGTGAAGGAGTTTCTGAAACACAGCTTTAATTCTATAATATTCTGCCCATAAGTATGAACAAGGGACCTGAGCAAGTTTTTCTTTTGTTGTGCCAGCAATTTTTAAATGATTAATGATGCTGGATTTATTACTTGTCAATTTCTTCTGATGTTGGGGTCTGGTTGAATTGTGAATTGCAGGTGGAGCAGCACAACGAGAGGTTCCAGCAGGTATGGATGCATGCCAGTCTCCCGGTTGTATATTAACTTATATAACAAAAAAAATTTGCCTCTGGATATTTGCTGCATCAGAAATGAGAAAATATGTGCAGTTCTCATGTCAAAGTTTTTCAAAGGTCTCTTCACATTTTGTTATGAATGTTTTTATTTATCTTCCTTGATCAGATTTGATTTGATATGCTAAGTCTGTTTTGCATAGCTTGGATGGCTGCCAAAGTTGGAAATTTAAAACATCTGGATGTCTTTTCAGAAAAACATACTACAATGATGATTTTTTTGTTGCGCGGGAAATTCAACATTCCACAAAATTTAAAAGCATATGAAAAATGCTATGAGATCTATTGCCAAAAGTTTCCCTTCACCATTTGCAAGCCATGTGGCATGAGGGAATCTAAGCTTTATACGACCACCTATCCTAAACTGCGCTGATGGCTGACCATTCGAATCGCACTAATCCCCTATGGCACATGGCATGACAGTGGCGCAGATTTGGTAGCATTAGTAGCATTCAAACAACGTTTTTTCTCCCATCTAAACTAGTCTTTTGTTGTACATTTCCTAAAGAGACATTTCAGTGTATATTTACTACAATGTGGATCTAGTGCTAATTTTTTAATCGTTAGGTATGTAAAAACCAGACATGTTATCCCTCTGAGTTAGACCATTTATCAATATCATACAATAAGTGCACTCTAATGTGATGAAAAATCATGGTGTTCCAGCAAGAGATTTACCAATAGTTGCACCAAACATGCTCATCAACTTGAGAATTTCAACCTTGTGGCTCAAGAGTTTGATTTGAACCCTCCTAGTAGCGCTCAAACTTCATTAACAAGTGATCACAATGGTTTTGCCCATGTGATTTAGCACTTGGAAATTTTGTTTAACTATCTTGTCTCGTTCAACAATCTTAATGCATGCCCACATTTATGATTCATCCCATTTTTGTCATCCTCCAAAAACATGGGTGAATATTACGATGATTTCAAAAAAGTTATAGGTGCTGGATGGATGGCCCTATTCCTGGTTGATGCCTAGGCATTAGGTAGGTGCCTAGGTGCTTGTTAGGATTTCAAGTTGAGAGGCTTAGCAAATTAGGATTTTTATTTATTCTTCTCTCCGATGTTACGCCAAAAATTAGTCCATATTAGGCAGCTGGTTGAATATTAATTTCCCATTTTTCATACATGTTTGTTGCCTATTCTGAATTTTTTTTTCTCGGTTAATACACCATCTATATGAACCTTGTTGCATGTTCTTGAATGTTCAAGAAATTTGAGTGATGGCTGGTCACCCTGTATTCCTTTTAATTATAGATAAATTCTGCTTACAATAGATCTTGTTAGGTCACTAGCAGTGTTGTCTAAATGCCAATTATTTAAGGAGCTTTGCACCACAAAAGAGTCCCTTTATACAAGCTCAAAACTTTTCCAAGATGTTGTTTTATGCCCAATATTTTTCGATGTAAATATGCTATTTACTCGAATCGCATATCATACTGCACAATTTAATCTAGTCCTTTCTCTTCAAAGCTCATCAAACATGAAATCATAGTCCAATTCGAATTCATCATGCAAAAACCATCTAAAAGACATGTCCTATTTGCTCATGCATGTGATGCCAAGCAAATGACCTTTTATGTAGAGCAACACATATGAAAAGTATGGAGATGAAGAAACATGTATAATGCACTTAAACTATGTATTGTAAACTACATAGAGAAACATTTTAAGAAACAAGTTGAACAAAACCATGCAATTTAATTAATCTCAAAGTAAGTCATGGAATACAAGATATATTATTGTGCTATTAAGGCAAGTTAATGGTAGCTTTAGGTGAGTTGATGGGAGGTATGCAGAATGCAAATAAATTAGGCTGTGGTTCTGCCATGTTAAGTCAACATCCTAGTCCAAGGCTTAGGCTAGATTAAATTGTCCTGGTAGAGGCTTCAAACTACTATATCAAGATAGGAGAAAAAAAATCAAAAACTGGGGAGAGGGGATGTCTAATAAAATAATACTATTTTTTGAAATTCTGAGTGCTAATAATTATAGACACAGGGACATGCATTATATTGGAAACTTGGTGGCACTCTAATAAATGATTTGTCCTTCTTGTTGGGGTGAGCTCAGCTTGGTTGCATTTTGCAGTCAAGTCAAGCTCATTTAATTTTGAAACAAACTTATGTGTTTAGAAACAACTCATCTAAGAAACTAGGTGAAAGCTAAGGTACCTCAAGATTTTCATGCACACATATATCTACATATATACTCCTCAATGTCATAATTAAAACATATTTTATCCTAAATCCTTAAACTCATGTAAAAGTGGCTTGAGTTCCTCATTTTTGAATTCCTAAAATTACCCTAATCAGATTACTCCATTAAAGATTTGAAATATTATAATATTCATATAATAAATGTAATTAAATTTCTTTCCTGAAAAGGATTAAAACATGATAGACTTCTAGTAGATTTCTATCTCGAAAATGTTTAAAACATGTTAGATTTCTATAGACAAAGGGATTCTAACATTGCTGGACTTTTGAGAATAAGCAAAGATGGTATTCTACCATTGCTAGACTTTTCAAAATGATAAAAGGAAGAGTAGACACAGCATGAAGGAAAAGAGGCACTCATACTAACTTCTAAACCAAAGAGAAAAATATGAAGTTATGAACTAAGGGAAGGTGAAATATTGCATTAAAAGAAAAAGTTAATTATGAATTTATTATTTCCATATCTTTTTAAAAATTAAACTTCAATAATTATTTAAATTCTAAAATCTTTAGCAACCATATGCATCTGCATGCACATTATAACTAGTTTTGTATAAAAGAAAATATCTTTCAAGGATAAATATAAAAAATAACCTTTACATATAAACAATAAGTAAAATAATATATATAAATTATTTATTTATTTGTATCTTTATCTTAATCAAACTGAACTTGTGTAATTGAGCCTAGCTCTAGCGTAGCCAATTTACTAATCAAGAAAATCAAACTTGAGTTGAATTTCAAGGGAAACATGAGCTGCTTGTAAAATGCTCACTCGTTTGACAATCCTACTTGCTTAGATAGTTAAAAGCTATATTACGTGGGTTTGATATGATGCAAATTGTGCAGCAGTGATCTGGATATGCTGTACATCACTTGATCTTTTAGTGCCTAACATTGCTTTGTGCAACTTTTTTATGCTCTATGCAGTTAATAGTTAATTCAGACTTGTGCCTTGTTATATATACATGTATGCTTGTCTTGAACATACCTATGCTTAAAAAAATGCAGACCGATTCTTGTTGTTTTACAGTCATGGACTAAAAATTATTTTTAGATTATCATCAAAACAAGAGAAGAAGAATAAAAATTTTTGGTCAGTAGTCTCTTAATGCAAAATGGCAACATGTAAATTAGGCACCAGTTAATCTGCTCATCAAAATGTCAAATGAGCTTCTTGATTGATGGGATCACATCCATCCATCATATACTCTTGCATGAACGATGCATGATGCATGTTGTAGCAGCTGGATTGAAATCGTGACTCTAACTCCCTTTCTCTTGTTGTTTCAATGTGCCACCTATCATGGCTTTTATCGCCTATGATCCTATCTTGCAGTTTGATCCATCCACTAGTATGCTTTATCCATCACCGATCTTATCCACCCAATTCTGTGCATCTCTAGCTAGGTAGCGTACCTTAGCACCTCTTTTCTCGAACTCTGTCTCTCTCTCTCTCTCTCTCTAGCTTTTTTGTTTCCATTAACACACCCCCTTCTCTCACCTTCCCTATCTCCGCTTCTAGACTTTCAGAGTGCTGTGCTGGACTTAAGATCCTATACTCGTGTCATGTCTTGTCATCATGGATATGTCAGGGTAAAGCACGAAGTTTGAGTATTGTAGGCTACAACTACAATACTTGGTACGGTTATTCGAAGTATACATTCTAAAAGCACCTCATTGCAATCAATGAAGGATTCTCTATTATTTTATTGCTAAATAATATCAGCCTAAAGTTTCTAGACTCATCTATTGAAGTGTGGTGCTATTTCCTTTTTCTTCAATTATGGTGTATGTGTTTTTCGAATAAAAAGTTGCCATTGGCTGGTCAACTTATTTTTGTCATTAGCATATTTAGGATGCTTGCATATTTTTATTTTATATATTGTGTTGTACTGAGGGTGGGCCTTGTTGCAACAGTAAGGTTGCTCTATTTTGACTTGAGTGTCACATATTTGAAATATGGAAACAGTCTCTACGCACATGGTGGTAAGGCTGCATACATTTGACCCTTCCCATAGTGGTGGGAACTTCATGCACCAGGATGCTCTTTTTTAGATTGTGTTCTATAGAAATGTCCCTTAGTTATGGATTTTTGAGGATGAAGTGTCTGTCACTTGGTGACACATGCCAAGTTTCTAGGCTAACACTTCTATGTTTTCTCTACATGCGTTGGGCAAGCGAGTAAGGGCGATTGAGGGATAGAATAGAATGGGGCGCAATGGTACTGTTGGCTAAGGATTTTCTTCTTGTTACAATGTCGGGGATCACTTTGGAAGAGGTGAAGGGGAACTGAGAAATGATATATCTCATTTAGAAATATTTATATGTTTCCATGTTTTTTGATTTTATAATAATACTTAAACTTTTGATTGTCATAATACTAATATGTGATTATTAAAAGGTTATCGATAGCAATGTTTGTCGTATCGGTTGGTACCATACTGTACAGTACGTACCGTATCACATAGGTACCAAACTAGTACGCAATCTCACCATATTAACACTTGGTATGCCTCACTGTCTTGTATTGTACTGCATTACTGACACAATAGGATAGTATTGGTACGGGGTCCAGTACTGAGACAGTAAACCTTGATTGATAGTAATCATTGTACGCTTGGCTTATCAAGCTTGATATCTAGGACCAAGCTTAGGTCTGACTCATTGAAGAAATGACTTCTTTTTCTAGACTAGGTCCATTTTGTGTTTGTCATCTTGAGTCCAAGCCTGGCTTAAAGCAGATTGAGTCTGTTTAGCTAACAGGTTAGCTCAGTACACAAGCACTTCTGGGATGGAGTGAGGGAGATGTTAAAAAACAGTCTAGTCATTCATTTGTATTCACATTTGTCCTCACTCAGTGATGATACTCACTTGCCTCTAGCTCATCAATTGTCGTGAGGATAATGTAGTCAAGGCTTGGATTGTGAGTGTTGGAAATTGATTCTAGGTAATTGCTTGCTCTGTTAAAATATATAATCTTTCATATAAGTTGGCAAGAACTGGTCTTGTATGATGTGATAAGGCTTGTGGATTGTAGTTCTCATAAAAGCTTTGCTCCGTGAAAGTGCAATGACTTTGTCTTCATTCTGGTGAATTACAATGACCTCCTTGATTGTATGGTTGTCAAAATAAAAACTTGAAATGTATCTCATTAAAATTCTAATTCACTTTATTTATTTATTTATTTATTTGCATTGTAGAGTGAACAATTTATAAAATCTTTAAAATAAAGAATTATAAGACTCTTTATCTCACTAATGCAAATCTTTATCTTACTAATTAGGTACGATAGCTTGTACCCTGTGAACAGATAATGAGAGAATGAATTAGGATAAATACCAATCCCCATTACGGTTAGAAAGTAGAGACCATATAGAAAGGCTTGTTTTTAAGGCATTTTCTTATTTTTACCAAGTCTCTTTCTAATCATAGCTACCTCATTTTTTTCTGAAACTTTCTGCAATCTGGTTGTTCAACATACGGTAACATTGGCTAGCCCTGTGATACTTGTTTGGCTATCCCCTTCTATTTTGTTTGTCTATTATATTCATTTTAACTTATTTGATTAGGTTAACTTTATAAAGCATCATGGTAATGATATATATTTATTTAAGCACAATAACACATTATTCTAATGAGAATCTCAGTAGGTACAGGAATAGCATTTGATCTGAAAGTAGTGGCTTAGCCATTTGCTGTGATAGCGTAATGATAACTACCTTATGTTCAATTGTTCTTTTGTTTCTCTTTTAGTAGAAGTTTAGAACACTACCTTCTCTATTTATTGCTACTTTAAGAAGCTGTTTGCTACTCTACAGTTTACACTAAAAGTTGTATTACTTAAAAAGAAATCAGTATATGGGGTTTACCTGTTTGCACAGAAAGAAACCTAACGTGAAGTGGTGTTTATAAATTAGAATCATAATTTAAAAATAAAAAGGTCAACATGTACTTGTCTACACAAACAGCTATATTACAAGGGAAGAAGCCTCCCAAGACAATTGTGTGCAACTAGCTGTCTCTCATTTTTTTTAAAAAAATTAATCTCATCCTTTTTTTAAGTCAAATGGTTCAGTTCTATTGTGGTAGTCCGCAGCAATGATTTGTTGAATCACATAATGATGCAGCTCTAAAGCCAATCAGGCTAGGAACAGGGAGGTGAATACAGTGAGTATAATGTCAACTATTTTAGGAGTTAGCCTATATATGCACCTGATACAAACTTCTTATCACACTATAAATTAGTACCTAAGACATAGCAATGCAACAGACATGAATTCAATATGCAGTCAAACAATTAGTATATAAATGCCTTGCTGCACTGTGTATGTGAGGGGATAAGTTTATGGTTATCAGTTCTTCACCTACTTGTTGACAGCATCATTTTGGAGATCCAATGTTTAACAAGTTACATGAACCAAGATTTATTGCTTTTGCATTTATAATCCCTTATATTCTACCATGCAAGCAATCTGTTGACCATCTTTTCATACACAATACGTGAAATGCCATAATGTTGATCAATCTTTTATGGTATATATGGTTATGCTCTTCAATGCACTTCTACTCTCTAAGAACTAAGAAACAATTTTGTTTTCTAGCAAAATTAGCAAAAGAGTATATTATAAATGCCAGTTTTCCAAGTTTATGCATGTACATGAAAGAAATTATTGTGCAAGCAGCTATTTTGGGTATTTCCAATAGTTAGCAACTATTTTGGGTATTTTCAATAGTCTAACCCCATCAATTAACATCATTAGGTATTATTTGTTAAGATCATGGTAAACTTTCATACCATCAATTTGTACTAAGTAGCATTAAAATCTTTACCATTTGATTAGTTGCTGACTTTTTTTTAATTTTAAATTATTATGTTTAGGAGCAGAATTGAGCATTTTAGACTGGATTAATGTATATGCTGTTTTTGATTAATTGTATTTGAGACTGTATCTTGATTTTACTCTCTTAACATTGTTGTGTATGTCTCCAAAACCAGGAACTGATGCAGTAATTTTTTAGGTCTTCCATCCGATGACTATGATATAGTTTTTTATAGCTAACACTCCTCTCTTATAATATGAAACATTTTATTTTGTGACATCAGCAACTGGGATTAGCTGCTTTCCCCCTGGAACAGTACATCCTTTGGACTCGTCCATCTAGAATTATTTGTACTTCTCATGCTTGCCATTCCTGTCATATCTCAGGCTACATATATTATTTTTGTTTATATCTGCCACAGTCCAGGTGTTGTAAATCTTTAAAATGTCAAATAGTTCATCCCATGAGGGGCAGCACAGCCCGAATTTGTCCTCTTAACACTTTTCTACGTAAGCGTGTTTATTTGCACGGTAGTAGTTATTCGGTTTTGTCTGGCTAATGGCTTGAACTATTTTTTTCGGGCAGCTGATGGAAAATGTAATCCCAGTTACTGAGAAGAAAAAACCGAAGCCACCTCTGCGAAGAACTTGTTCCATGCAATGGTAGGAAGGGTGCCAACGGAGTCCTGAGTGGTGGTTTTTAATTCCATTCATAGAAACTCTAGAAGAAATTTAGAAAGCCGTGACTGTTTGAGGGGAAGTCAGTATGTGTAAAAATGTAGAACAGCAGCCAACAGAGGCAGCGAAGGTAACATTCTAGATGGATGAGGGAAAGTGGTTGATGGACTTGCATCTTTTTCCGTTTTAATTTTATGCTGTGAAAGAACAAGGGGGTTGTAAAGAGACTTTTGAATAAGCAGGCCGCTTAGATGTGACCTTTATATGTATTTTCTCAATATACAAAATCTCACAGAAAATAATTCACCATTCAAACATTCTCATCTTCACTGTGGGCAAAAAATTTATTATGATGGCATGAACTTCACCTCTCAGTAGGAAACTGACCTAGTTCAACTTCTATCATCTTTGTTTAAAGCTGCCAGTATCATAGTTTCTACATGTGTATGCTAGATTTTCATGATAGCTTTTGATTAAGTCATGATATTGCACTATACCCCTGTAAAGCTCAATAAAATTTCTTAATTTCAGCTCTGATTCTCTTCATGGATTAGTAGCTACATAACGCAGGCAAGATGCTGTTAACACCTGCCTGGATTAAGAGCTGTGGACTGCAAGCAAGATATCTTAACACTCATGTTCCATGAATGAGTGAAGTGAAAAATTGAAAATTGCTATTGATCGCTATTCATCTGACATGGTGTTGTGATATGGCACCTGATGATTCTGCCAACCTTTGAGTTGCACAAACCCCTTGGACCTGCATCAATCCGCTGGTCCCACACTGGTTGGTGAAAGGAGCAGTTAGGGAGCGGCACCGCATTGCGTTGATAGTATAGCATAAGAATTTTTATTTTATTTTATCCAATACCAAATCCGAACTGAGATTCTTTATTGGATCAGGAATTCTATTGAATTTTACTCAGCTGCTTAAATTGGTATCGTGCTGTGAGAAGCATGCATGTCTTTCGGCAGTAAAATAATCATCATGATCCAAAAATAATTGGTGGAGAATTACTATTGTGCTTGCTTCCTGATCGCACAAACTACGTGGAGAACCACTTTTGAGTCCTTCAAAAGCTTAAACAACTTCAGAGTGCTAGAATTCGTCGCTCCAGACCAAAGATCATCTTACCGAGACATGGATGGGAAATATCGGAAACCCTCTGCTAGGTTAGACTTATAACTCAAACTAATCTCACTTGCAGGAAATAAAGCGTTCTATAATGAGTAGCTTGCTAAGTGACCATGTGAAATCTTAAAGCTCAAAACCATTTCAACGTCAGTCTTTCCGTCAGTCTCAACTCTTTGAACTGTTTCATGAAAAAATCTTCATGATACCTTCCCTGAGCCTTATACTCTGAAAAATAGTTTGTCACCGTAGCAGCAAATTCTCTAACCTAGCAGCAAACTGATTGATGCTTTCTTTCTCCATTGCATCATTGGAAAAACAACCCATTCTTCCAAGCTGTACATGTTTCCAAACGAAAAATAATGTTTGTTTCCTCAAATCTTTGAATTCCTCTCACAATGCTTTACCTTCCAATAACAGCACAACATTAAAACCATCACATCTAACAGTTCCTGTATATTAGTACTGATACTTGCATGCGCTAAAGAAGATCACATGGATACTGGATATCAAGAGATTAATTGAGTCTCGAATGAATCAGCACAAAATGGTACTTAATGAGATCATCGAAACTGAATCAGGAAAATTCAATTTGTTTCCCTGAGAAAGAATTTAAACCAAATGACAGGATGATTGACCAATTAGAGGACACCATGGCACAAATCCAACCGAAGCAGCTAAGGGGCGAGCTAACAGCAAGAAGTGGTATAGAAATTTTAACCCTGATATATTGGAAAGGTTAGAAATTGCAACCAAAAGATCCACAGGAGAATGAGGAGACCCCTGGGGTGCAGATTCCTGAGCTAAGTACTGCCAGTGTAGATAGAAATGTTATTACTACGAGTGAACTTGTATGCATGGCTAATAGCCACGACGAAAAAAAAAAGAAGAAAAGATGGGAAATCCTGTTGCCACTAACCGCCATTTCAAACCCATTAGCAAACTGATCCGCAACATAACACCTTCCATGATAATATGCGGCTAAAGTAGGCTGAACAACGTGCTCTAATGGGTTTACCACACCCAATCATGCTCCACAAGAGCACCGGCATGCAAGAAAAAATCTTAATCTTAATTCATCATTGCCCCCAAAAATATCCAATTTATAATATATATGTGCTAGAAATTGTGAAACATTAGCCACTTGGGAGAATCAACATACATGTTTCTCTTCCTTCAATATACTGTGTCAAGATAGCAAAGATAGTCTTTTCTCCACATAACGAAGTCACAAGTAGAAGGCAAAAGAAAGGAAAACATGGCAGCCAATCACAACCAGCTTCAGCAGTATGAACAAAAATGACTAATATGGTAAGAAAGCAACAATAAAAGATAAGTTGCAATAACCAGCCAGAGAACAGTCAGGCATAATAAGCAATAAATCCAGCTTACAAGTTAGTCAACCAGCACATAAATCAATTCTCCCATATAACACAGACGATATTTGCACAACATCAAAGAAGTAAACCTTGTAGTTCACACCATCAATGTGGCTGAACAAATTTGGATTACCTAGCACTGCCGATCCATGAAATCCTTCCTCCACCAAGTGTAGAAACAGAAATGGATCCGACATCTCTGGCCTTCTGTATGCAACATATTCACAGAGAGTCTTATCCCCCAAGAATAAGGACAATCAATCATGTCACTACAAGCTAGCTTCTCATGTCTTACATATGACAAGTTGCAGCAGCACATGATCACCAATTCCCTCCCCTGCCTCATTCTCTGATGACTTCTTCACTAAATTTTAAATGATAGCCAATTGCTAGAATCTCTAATACTGCATTAATAGCCATTAGACATCCTACGTTATATGTGACCATCATCATCCCACCTATTCTATTCCCATATGGGTTCAGGTCAGATAAAAAAATGCTAGGTTGAATTTGCACAGAAAACTATTCAATATCAACTGTCAAGAAATTCATCCAATTGCTGATAATATTGTTGTCTTAAAGATGCTTCCAAAAGCAAGCTTTCCCTAGACCATGGTCTATTGGTACCCATTGAGTTACATGATGACCTAACTAACCAGTCTGCCTTCAAGAGGAACATATAAAGCCTATAACTCAGGCTATGGTCATACAATCATATGCATTTCAATTAACAAGCAGAACACACTCCAACATATCAAATTTATCTTGTTTTGTTATATATATAATTCAATTCATGCCAGAATTCATAATGAACAACTAATGTTAGACACTGAATGATCTGTCATCTTAACTTTTTGATGTAACTTTTAAATAAAATCAAAGAATCTCAAATCAAAAGTTAAAATAATGATAAAGTTTTTTTCCTTTCTTTTCCGAAAAAAAAACTTCATCCACAACAAAAGCTCTCCATTCACTACCTTAGAACCAGCCAATGATGCAACAATTCTCTGAAAAAATCTGAAACAAAAAAGATTAGAACCTCCTGTCTTTCTAACTATACTTAATCTTTATCAAGCCAAAGAGAAAAAAATATGAAATAATCAACTATCTATTAAGGCTCTCAACCTTCTAAAGAATGCCTAAACCAATTCTGACCCCACCCCAACCAAAACCATATTAACACTCCTGGGCAATTCCAGGCAGCGATCCCTTTAAAAGACACGGAAGAACGCTTAAGTGGCTAGGCAGGCAGATAAGTTAAATAATTCCCAATAAAACAAATAAATAATTTTCCATTATTGAAAAGAAAATTAAATTGGAAAGAAGAGGAGAATGTTATATAAGGAGAAATGGAGGTGAGAAGTGACTTACCGGTTGTCATCTACTTTTGCTACTGTGGCTAGAAGGGAAGGATTAGAGAGGATAAGGACAGGAGGGGAGACTAAAAAAGAACAGGATTGAAGGATAAACAAAAGAAGAAGAAGAGGAGGAGGAGAGAGAAAATGACATATTTGGTCGCCGGTCTCTTCTTCTATTGTCCTTCATCTCCTCTTTCCCCTCTCTGATCACGGGCTTGTTGCTCTCCATCTTCTCCTCAGCCCCTACAACCCCTGCAACACCCCCCTCCCCCCCCCCCCATCTTCCCTTTGTGCCCCTTCTCTATACCTATTGGCTCACAGCCTCTATCTTCTCCTCTCTCCCCTTCTCAATGTTTTTGGTGCCCTAACCCCTTTTCTCTCAGCACACAACAAAGAATGGTTAAAAGGATGGCTGGAGAGACTTTAGATGAGAGGAGGTAATAGGAGGAGGGGAGTGATCTCCAAGTCATAAGACTTGAACTCCGGTAATGCTCAGTTACTTGAAGAGTGAATGAGTAAAAAATTTAATGCCATTCACAAATCAAACAAGAAGACACTTGCTCGAGATAAAAAGTAGCCCCTTGCCAATCTCCCACCAAGGTGCCCGGGTGCACTTGGGTGATTGGGTTGGACCAAAACTCAACCTGGCGACAGGAAAATTTTTGACCAAACATGGCCCATGCCCAGGACTGAAATTTTTTCGAGGTTTTAGGCTCAGGCACAAGTGTAAATCAGCCTGAAAGTTCAAAAAAAAAAAAGCCACAACCATGTAAGGAGGAAATGGAGGGAACGAGGTTTTTTGTTGGAGGTTAGGCTAGCTAACTCAAGCTCCGTTCTTGTAACTTGATTATTTGGTCTCCAATATGGTTAGAGAAATGTTTGATGGCCATGCCAATGGCTACATGTCAGTCATTCCTCTTCTTTTTCTTCCTTACACTGCAGCCCTGGTCAAATGGCCACCAATTGGGGAAGCAAAAACCCCACATTTCCCTCTCCAACTCTCCCATGGTTCATGTTATCAATGGTTGTTCCTGACAACATCTTTGGATCAGAATTATCATTCTAAATTCGACGGCATTTAATAATTCTGCACCTATGGCAAAACTACTTATCTCATTCATCCTCTCATGTGCCTTGAGAACATAACTGGATTTAAAAGGGGAATTGGTTGCTTTGTAAGACATTGACGAGCCATTTTACTCCTTACAGCACTCTATAATCGATAAGATACTTAGATGTCAATCATAGGCATCTAATAAATTTAGAATCTCTTGTATTAAGCATAGCTAAAAAATCATCATAAGATTCTCAACTAAATGTTTCTAAATATTATATGTTACTTCAGTTATTAATTATAAATTAAAATTATTTTATATTGTTTTATGGAAAATTGACATAATTTACATAAAAATAATGTATTTTAATTACAAGATTGAAATATATAGATTACAGACATACATACATAGTTAGGCTGGGATTGAGCTCGCAATTTTTTTTTTGAAAAATTTTTTTAGAGGTCTCTTGCCTCTACATTGAGCTGGCAAAAAATAAATGGTGGAAAAATAGCTCGTGAGCAAAAATAAGCATAAACCATATAATTTGCAAGTCTAAACCACTGACTTTGAATTAAATGTTTTAATGCAAATCAAATTGCAGCTAATTTGGATGTTTCTAAACTACAGATAAAACTGACACATGATATCATATATTGTTGAAATGGTCAATTTATTTTCATTTGATGCATGAATAAAAGGCCTCAAAAATTAATGATTTTTAGTGTTTATCCTATATATATACTCACATACACAAACACACATATATACACATACGCACATATAACTTAGGCATCTCATGCTCTCACCAAATTTCTTAAACAAGATGCTCACGAGAAGGTCAGGTTGAGATTCAAATTGAATGAGCTGCTCAATAACAAAACAAGTTGAGCTTAAGCCAGGCTTCCCTTGTTCAAGTTCAAGTTATTATCACATCCATATGGACAAATGCTCAACTTTTCTACTCCACAGAATAAATTCCTTAGATGTGACAACCTATGCAATCAAATATGATTTCCAAGCTAAAGCCATCTTAAAGGAAACTATTAAGTACCATAAATAAATCAGTTAGGGTTACCGATTATGAATTGGCACGATGACAACCAATTGTCACGATAACTCAAATAAAGATTCAGCTTACAATATAAGAGTAGGAATCAAAAAAAAAAAAAAAAAAAAGACAGCTATTAAGAAACCCTTTCTGAAAATGCTAGATGATGTTTGATTATGTCCCTTTAGTAGGATATACCTAAACATCCATATCATAGATGCAGAAAACTAGACAGGTATATCATTATTTGGAAGTTGAAAGGCAACCATAGCAAACTTAAGGCAAAAAATAGAAAGAATAGGAATCTTTTTTTTTTTTAAATAAGCCTCTACACAACTTTCAGTGCAAGTAAATCTATAACTGCCAAAGATCAAAAACAATAAGGATGAGCCAAGTTGCTAATTTGCTAACCAAGAAAATAAATTTGGAAGCAGTCAAGTTTTCAAACTTTAACCTTCTTGAGTATATGATGATAAAAGATCTGCTACCTCTACTCCCTTTAGCTGGTAGGTTTCCATACATTTGTGGTATGTCTCTCATGCATGCCCAATGTTTTCAGAAGGTTAACCAGAATGGTCTTCCCAACAATGATTCTCATGAAATGCCGGAAAAGAAGTTCTAGTAATTAAGCTAAAGCCTTCGTATCTTTTTGTAGTGAAAAACAGAAGATGTTAGCTATCTTTAGAACACCATGAGAACCATTCAATACAGCATATACCAAATCACACCTTGTTACATTCATAGCTCACCTTCTATCTTTAAAATGCAAATAGTTCCTCTTCAACATATAAATGTCCAGATTTGCTTTTGATTATTTTTGATACATATTTCTTCTTTTCTGTCCTTAAATTATTCTCCTCAATTTAATTAACTATTCTCCTCTCAATCTTCCATAGCTTCTCTATAACAAAGCCATAATTACATTAACTTACCTATCTGATTCCTAATGTCTTTTAAAATATTAGCTGATGCTCTTGCTCTTTCATTGGACAGAACTCGCAACATCCAAGCAAATGTCTAGGTAAAAGAAAAAAATTATGATTTTTCCAGCACATACAAAATCAATAACTAAGTGTAAAATATAATAAACTTAAAGATACAAGGAACTGACTGCCAACTGTCAAAAAAGTTGTGGCTTCTTCTCTTCCCAAGTTTTTATAAGTGACTCCAAACCGATAGTTCAGGAAACATTATTATGTATTGGGAAACACATGTTAGTGCAAAACTGATCAACCAAAAAGAACATTTTGGACTCTGAAGGCTATTAGCATCCAATATCGTTTATGTTGCTAATAGGCTGGACCTTCAACATCTACTAGGGCTGCTTGTAGACTTCTATCATTTGTGTTCTTCTAGATCACATACTAGGAGATGTTTCTTACATAAGATTCAGATTCCACTTCATTGGTTACCAGTTATAGCATATGCCTATACATTAGGGGAAAAAGGCAATCATATACTCATGACAGTAAGAACAAAATCCTCCAACGTAAAAATTATCTGAATACTTTGTCATAAATTTTCCCCATTTTTTCGCTGAGTCAACAAGTAGGCTCATTTTAATAAATTTCTCACAACTTTTACAAATAATCATGATATTTTGCAAACATTTTATGAAGTACATGGAAACTTTTTAAAGATTCTCTGGACTAAATTGATGTTTTTGGTATTTTCTATTCTATATCTTTGCACTTTCACTTTTTAAAATCTGACATGTTCCAGTCCTAGAAATTAATGAATTACAAATATTTGGTCTTGATGGAATCATCCTAAATTCTGTACTTACCATGTATATGACCAAATGTTTCACCAAATTTAACTAGTTAAAGAAATATATCTATTAAAAATTGAAATAGAAGAATAACTGGCATGCAGATAAAATATTTAATGATTATGTTTAGGAGTATAAATAAGGGTTTACATGAACCAGAGAAATTGCTGCAGGAAATGTGAAAGAAGTCTGTCTTCACTGTGGAGAACGCATATGAACATCTAACAGTTATATTTGGCAGGTAATTCATAACCCAACAAAGATTCCTGACTCTTTTACACATCAACCACAATATGAAGCAAAGAAGTAAATTACTCCTTCTCTGAACTTCATTACTGTTCACTAATGGGTAACATTGTATTTCACACCCATTGGAAGATTTACAAAATATGAAGTTTCAAGGCGAACATAGTACCATGGAAATCAGAAAACAATCACAGAGTTTGCTAATATCATGGATGATTGAAGGATCAACAAAATGGTTGGATAATTATACATTAGACCTAAGCAGCACATGGAAACATCATCAGAAACATAACTGAAAAATGCAATCCACTTTTTATGGGATGTATAGTGGTAACTAAATACAGGAGCACTACCTGGTTAACCTTAATTGTGGAAGGAGACATTTGATAAATTTCTTCAGCTCCTTCTCCTTATCTATGTCTTCCTTCTAATGGGTTGCATCCAAAAAATCAAAACACAAATAAGCCCGCGATAATAAAACTGGCAAAAACCGCACCTTTGATGCCACTCCTCATATAACCAGCATCAAAACAATTCACTCTGGAATGTGAGACCGGCTTATGCTATCAAGGCACTCTGTTCGGCTGCGCACAATCCTATGGAACACCTCTCTCACCTGGCGTTCCAGCGGGTCGAGCCCTTCCTTCAAAGCATCACACACCGCCAGCAGCTCCTGCACTCCCTGCCTCACCTCTGCCTCCTTCTCCTCGGTCAATGGAAACTGGATCGAGTCCATCAATTCTGCCAACTGGCGAGTGCATTTCTCAATCTGATGGATTTCCTTCAGCAACCCACTCGAATTCTTCCTGTCCTTCTTCTTCGACTCATCCACGATCCGCTCATGGAGCGACAGCACAGAGGCCGCCCACGCGAAGCTGCGGGGAATGGAGAAGTGGGTCCCAAGGCCGCGGTCCTGGCACGGGATGGCAGCGACGAGAGCCCACATCACGAAGAGCAGCACGGAGCTCATAGTGAACACGGGGACAGCAAGGCCACTGGTGGCGGCGATCTCGTTCCCCCGAGGAGCGGAGAGGTTGTTGTTGATGGCTTGAAGCTGGCGGGCGGCGGACCAGGAGCGGGAGACGCTCCAGGAAAGGGAGCGGAAGTGACCGCCGGGGTGGCGGCTGCCGGAGTGGTGGTTGCCATCCTTGCCGGGGGTGCTGCGGCCGAAGGAGCGGTTGCGTTGATTAAGGACGGAGCCGGCTTCCTTCTCGTCGAGCATGAGTATGGTCACGTCGGTGAGGGCTTTCCGGGCGCGGCGGAGCTGGCCCTCGCCGAGGGTCTTGTGGGAAGGATCGAGAGCCACCAAAACGATCTCGAGGTGCTTCTTCCACTGTCGGATCTGGTCGATCCCGTCCCTAATAGCATTGCAGACATCGAGGGCCTTCACGCCGCGCTCGAAGAAGTCGGATATGAGGCGGTCGAGAGGCGGGCGAGAGAGGATCCCTTTGCTGTTGAATAGTATCACGCGGAACTCTTCTTGGCAGATGAGGAAGGTGTCGAGGAGCTTCCGGACCCAGGACAGGAAGAGGATGTCCTCTCCGCCGCTGCCGCCGGCGGCGGCCGAGGAGGAGAGGTCGAGGAAGAGGTCGGCGACGTGGCGCTGGAAGGCCTCGAGCTCTTGTTCCTGGCTGGAGCCGCCGTCGTGGCCGTCCATGGAGTGGAGCTGGTCGCGGCGGATGCTCAGGATCGTCCGCCCTATCGACGCAAACGGCACCGACGAGCCCTGGTACTCCGTGGCCGGCATTCTCACTTTAATAAATCAAATCAATTCAATTCAACACAAAACCATCGGAATTCAGCGATCTAGAATCTCCTCAGCAATCACAAACCCCAGAATTCGATCGAATTAGTGAATTATTAGAGCAGATGGAAGAGGATCGGGACCGGAGCTGGAGGGCGAGAGAGAGAAATATAAAGGAAACCCTGAAGCTTGGGAGGAGTTCGGCAATGGCGGATCTTTATGGGCTCGACGGCGAATGGGGAAAGAAAAAGGGGAAAGGAAGGCCGGTGGATTTTCCTAAATAAAGAAAGGAAAGAAAAGCGTCGTAACATTTCCATCATTTTGATAGGGAGAAGCTATAAAAAAGGCGGGATGGCGTGCGGTGAATTGACCGAGTGAAGACGCGACCGCGCCACGTGGGAGAGGAGGGCGGTTCCGGTTTCACACGTATGCGGTCGGGAGCGGTGCGCGCCGGGCGGACGAAGACCGGTTCCGGTCTTCGGTATGATTCGCCGGGAAGAGCGGGGAATAGTAGTTCTTATTATCCTGGATAACAGTGGAGGAATTTTGACAGGAATAAGTCGCGAGGAAGGGAAATTAGTTGGCGCTCGGATTATATTAATTCTATATTAATTAGTGAGCTTGTTGGGGCAAATATTACCATATTTAGAATATTAAGACAGAGAATTTTGGACGCTATATAGCGGAAAATATGGTTTAAATGATAAGAATGAGCGGTGACCAAGTGGACACGTGGCGAGTGGATAGAAGGGAAGGACGGTAACACCTTGATCGTGCTTAATAAACCGTCCAAAGAGAAGTTGACAAACTTATTAAGATGGGTCTCTTTTTTTTATTTAAAGGAAAAATATCTTCCTATCATCATTGTTGGGAGAGCTTAGGGTGTATTTGAGAGTTTTGCTTTCATTTTATAGTTCAAATTTGTCTACGAATCTTAACCAATCAGTTAATTAATTATATATGGCAGTTGAGATTGATACAATACATTAAAATAGCTAACGATGGTGAAGACTTTAGATGTCAATCGACCAATCACAAATTTTATGTAAGAAAGGTAAACTACAATTTTCTTTTAAGTAATTTCATACAATTTTTTTTCACTCATAATAATGTTGAAGAATAGGGCTCCTTGGCAATCCGAGCCTATTAGATACACAGAAAGTTGATATTGATGGTATTTGAGCTTCGATCATAGTTATCACTATCCTTAAAAAAATCACAATTATGACCTAATTTAATAAATAATAAGAATGTTTAACCTATGAAACAAAGTTAGGGTTGTCTATTTAACGATAGCCCTATATCAACCAAGCTTCATCTAATCCAAATTCTATGAGAAAGAGAAAAAAAGATCTTAATATTTTTTTTCCTTTCTTTCTGC